>NW_026046997.1:0-20378 GCF_023864275.1 Schistocerca cancellata
ATGAGTAATCTCGAGTAAAACCTGGCAGGAGTAACGATTAAGCTCTTAAGATACACAACTAGTGACATAACACTTCTGACAGGCTGGCCACAGTTACAAAATGATGTCAAATGGAGTAAGTAACTTGCAGGAATTGCTATGACCTTCCTCAGGTAGCCAATGCCTCGATACCAAAAGTATTGCATCAGTAAATTCGAGTACTCACTGGCAGGAGTAACGATAACTCTCTTATGATACACAACTAGTGACGTATCGCATCTGGCAGACTGTCACAGCAACAAAATAATGTAAAACGGTGTAAGAAACTGGCAGGAATAACTATGACACTCCTGAGGTAGCGAATGCATCATCACGTAAAGTATGGTATCAGTAAATTTGAGTACTCACTGCCAGGAGTAACGATAACTCTCTTACGATACACAGCTAGTGACGTATGGCTTGTGGCAGACTGGCCACAGTAACAGAATAATGTAAAATGTGGTTAGAAACTGGCAGGAATAACGATGACCCTCCTTAGTTAGCGAATGCAGCGTCACCAAGAGTATTACACCAGTAAATTCGAGTAGTCACTGGCAGGAGTAACGATAACTCTCTTACGATACACAATTAGTGACGTATCGCTCCTTGCAGACTGGCCACCGTAAAAAAATAAGTAAAATATGGTAAGAAACTGGCAGGAATAACTATGACTTTCCTGAGGTAGCCAATGCCACGTCACCAAGAGTATTACAATACCAAATTTGAGTGGTCACTGGCAGGAGTAACGATAACTCTCATCATAATACAAAACTGGTGGCGTATCGCTTCTTGCAGACTGGCCACAATAACAAATAATGTGAAACTGGGTGAGCAACCCTGACCAGAAACTATGACTCTCTTAAGGTAGCCAATGCCTCGTCACCACGGTTATTGTATGAGTAATCTCGAGTAAAGCCTGGCAGGAGAAACGATTAAGCTCTTAAGGTACACAACTAGTGACATAACACTTCAGACAGGCTGGCCACAGTAACAAAATGATGTCAAATGGAGTAAGTAACTTGCAGGAATTGCTATGACCATCCTCAGGTAGCCAATGCCTCGATACCAAAGGTATTGCATCAGTAAATTCGAGTACTCACTGGCAGGAGTAACGATAACTCTCTTATGATACACAACTAGTGACGTATCGCATCTGGCAGACTGTCACAGCAACAAAATAATGTAAAACGGTGTAAGAAACTGGCAGGAATAACTATGACACTCCTGAGGTAGCGAATGCATCATCACGTAAAGTATGGTATCAGTAAATTTGAGTACTCACTGCCAGGAGTAACGATAACTCTCTTACGATACACAGCTAGTGACGTATGGCTTGTGGCAGACTGGCCACAGTAACAGAATAATGTAAAATGTGGTTAGAAACTGGCAGGAATAACGATGACCCTCCTTAGTTAGCGAATGCAGCGTCACCAAGAGTATTACACCAGTAAATTCGAGTAGTCACTGGCAGGAGTAACGATAACTCTCTTACGATACACAATTAGTGACGTATCGCTCCTTGCAGACTGGCCACCGTAAAAAAATAAATAAAATATGGTAAGAAACTGGCAGGAATAACTATGACTTTCCTGAGGTAGCCAATGCCACGTCACCAAGAGTATTACAATACCAAATTTGAGTGGTCACTGGCAGGAGTAACGATAACTCTCATCATAATACAAAACTGGTGACGTATCGCTTCTTGCAGACTGGCCACAATAACAAATAATGTAAAACGGTGTAAGAAACTGGCAGGAATAACTATGACACTCCTGAGGTAGCGAATGCATCATCACGTAATGTATGGTATCAGTAAATTTGAGTACTCACTGCCAGGAGTAACGATAACTCTCTTACGATACACAGCTAGTGACGTATGGCTTGTGGCAGACTGGCCACAGTAACAGAATAATGTAAAATGTGGTTAGAAACTGGCAGGAATAACGATGAAACTCCTTAGTTAGCGAATGCAGCGTCACCAAGAGTATTACACCAGTAAATTCGAGTAGTCACTGGCAGGAGTAACAATTACTCTCTTACGATACACAATTAGTGACGTATCGCTCCTTGCAGACTGGCCACCGTAAAAAAATAAATAAAATATGGTAAGAAACTGGCAGGAATAACTATGACTTTCCTGAGGTAGCCAATGCCACGTCACCAAGAGTATTACAATACCAAATTTGAGTGGTCACTGGCAGGAGTAACGATAACTCTCATCATAATACAAAACTTGTGACGTATCGCTTCTTGCAGACTGGCCACAATAACAAATAATGTGAAACTGGGTGAGCAACCCTGACCAGTAACTATGACTCTCTTAAGGTATCCAATGCCTCGTCACCACGGTTATTGTATGAGTAATCTCGAGTAAAACCTGGCAGGAGTAACGATTAAGCTCTTAAGATACACAACTAGTGACATAACACTTCTGACAGGCTGGCCACAGTAACAAAATGATGTCAAATGGAGTAAGTAACTTGCAGGAATTGCTATGACCATCCTCAGGTAGCCAATGCCTCGATACCAAAAGTATTGCATCAGTAAATTCGAGTACTCACTGGCAGGAGTAACGATAACTCTCTTATGATACACAACTAGTGACGTATCGCATCTGGCAGACTGTCACAGCAACAAAATAATGTAAAACGGTGTAAGAAACTGTCAGGAATAACCATGACACTCCTGAGGTAGCGAATGCATCATCACGTAAAGTATGGTATCAGTAAATTTGAGTACTCACTGCCAGGAGTAACGATAACTCTCTTACGATACACAGCTAGTGACGTATGGCTTGTGGCAGACTGGCCACAGTAACAGAATAATGTAAAATGTGGTTAGAAACTGGCAGGAATAACGATGACCCTCCTTAGTTAGCGAATGCAGCGTCACCAAGAGTATTACACCAGTAAATTCGAGTAGTCACTGGCAGGAGTAACGATAACTCTCTTACGATACACAATTAGTGACGTATCGCTCCTTGCAGACTGGCCACCGTAAAAAAATAAATAAAATATGGTAAGAAACTGGCAGGAATAACTATGACTTTCCTGAGGTAGCCAATGCCACGTCACCAAGAGTATTACAATACCAAATTTGAGTGGTCACTGGCAGGAGTAACGATAACTCTCATCATAATACAAAACTTGTGACGTATCGCTTCTTGCAGACTGGCCACAATAACAAATAATGTGAAACTGGGTGAGCAACCCTGACCAGTAACTATGACTCTCTTAAGGTAGCCAATGCCTCGTCACCACGGTTATTGTATGAGTAATCTCGAGTAAAACCTGGCAGGAGTAACGATTAAGCTCTTAAGATACACAACTAGTGACATAACACTTCTGACAGGCTGGCCACAG
Source organism: Schistocerca cancellata (assembly GCF_023864275.1). NCBI lineage: Eukaryota > Metazoa > Arthropoda > Insecta > Orthoptera > Acrididae > Schistocerca > Schistocerca cancellata. The sequence continues at coordinate 3,381 of NW_026046997.1, forward strand.
TAACAAAATGATGTCAAATGGAGTAAGTAACTTGCAGGAATTGCTATGACCATCCTCAGGTAGCCAATGCCTCGATACCAAAAGTATTGCATCAGTAAATTCGAGTACTCACTGGCAGGAGTAACGATAACTCTCTTATGATACACAACTAGTGACGTATCGCATCTGGCAGACTGTCACAGCAACAAAATAATGTAAAACGGTGTAAGAAACTGGCAGGAATAACCATGACACTCCTGAGGTAGCGAATGCATCATCACGTAAAGTATGGTATCAGTAAATTTGAGTACTCACTGCCAGGAGTAACGATAACTCTCTTACGATACACAGCTAGTGACGTATGGCTTGTGGCAGACTGGCCACAGTAACAGAATAATGTAAAATGTGGTTAGAAACTGGCAGGAATAACGATGACCCTCCTTAGTTAGCGAATGCAGCGTCACCAAGAGTATTACACCAGTAAATTCGAGTAGTCACTGGCAGGAGTAACGATAACTCTCTTACGATACACAATTAGTGACGTATCGCTCCTTGCAGACTGGCCACCGTAAAAAAATAAATAAAATATGGTAAGAAACTGGCAGGAATAACTATGACTTTCCTGAGGTAGCCAATGCCACGTCACCAAGAGTATTACAATACCAAATTTGAGTGGTCACTGGCAGGAGTAACGATAACTCTCATCATAATACAAAACTGGTGACGTATCGCTTCTTGCAGACTGGCCACAATAACAAATAATGTGAAACTGGGTGAGCAACCCTGACCAGTAACTATGACTCTCTTAAGGTAGCCAATGCCTCGTCACCACGGTTATTGTATGAGTAATCTCGAGTAAAACCTGGCAGGAGTAACGATTAAGCTCTTAAGATACACAACTAGTGACATAACACTTCTGACAGGCTGGCCACAGTAACAAAATGATGTCAAATGGAGTAAGTAACTTGCAGGAATTGCTATGACCATCCTCAGGTAGCCAATGCCTCGATACCAAAAGTATTGCATCAGTAAATTCGAGTACTCACTGGCAGGAGTAACGATAACTCTCTTATGATACACAACTAGTGACGTATCGCATCTGGCAGACTGTCACAGCAACAAAATAATGTAAAACGGTGTAAGAAACTGGCAGGAATAACTATGACACTCCTGAGGTAGCGAATGCATCATCACGTAATGTATGGTATCAGTAAATTTGAGTACTCACTGCCAGGAGTAACGATAACTCTCTTACGATACACAGCTAGTGACGTATGGCTTGTGGCAGACTGGCCACAGTAACAGAATAATGTAAAATGTGGTTAGAAACTGGCAGGAATAACGATGACCCTCCTTAGTTAGCGAATGCAGCGTCACCAAGAGTATTACACCAGTAAATTCGAGTAGTCACTGGCAGGAGTAACGATAACTCTCTTACGATACACAATTAGTGACGTATCGCTCCTTGCAGACTGGCCACCGTAAAAAAATAAATAAAATATGGTAAGAAACTGGCAGGAATAACTATGACTTTCCTGAGGTAGCCAATGCCACGTCACCAACAGTATTACAATACCAAATTTGAGTGGTCACTGGCAGGAGTAACGATAACTCTCATCATAATACAAAACTGGTGACGTATCGCTTCTTGCAGACTGGCCACAATAACAAATAATGTGAAACTGGGTGAGCAACCCTGACCAGTAACTATGACTCTCTTAAGGTAGCCAATGCCTCGTCACCACGGTTATTGTATGAGTAATCTCGAGTAAAACCTGGCAGGAGTAACGATTAAGCTCTTAAGATACACAACTAGTGACATAACACTTCTGACAGGCTGGCCACAGTAACAAAATGATGTCAAATGGAGTAAGTAACTTGCAGGAATTGCTATGACCATCCTCAGGTAGCCAATGCCTCGATACCAAAAGTATTGCATCAGTAAATTCGAGTACTCACTGGCAGGAGTAACGATAACTCTCTTATGATACACAACTAGTGACGTATCGCATCTGGCAGACTGTCACAGCAACAAAATAATGTAAAACGGTGTAAGAAACTGGCAGGAATAACTATGACACTCCTGAGGTAGCGAATGCATCATCACGTAAAGTATGGTATCAGTAAATTTGAGTACTCACTGCCAGGAGTAACGATAACTCTCTTACGATACACAGCTAGTGACGTATGGCTTGTGGCAGACTGGCCACAGTAACAGAATAATGTAAAATGTGGTTAGAAACTGGCAGGAATAACGATGACACTCCTTATTTAGCGAATGCAGCGTCACCAAGAGTATTACACCAGTAAATTCGAGTAGTCACTGGCAGGAGTAACGATAACTCTCTTACGATACACAATTAGTGACGTATCGCTCCTTGCAGACTGGCCACCGTAAAAAAATAAATAAAATATGGTAAGAAACTGGCAGGAATAACTATGACTTTCCTGAGGTAGCCAATGCCACGTCACCAAGAGGATTACAATACCAAATTTGAGTGGTCACTGGCAGGAGTAACGATAACTCTCATCATAATACAAAACTGGTGACGTATCGCTTCTTGCAGACTGGCCACAATAACAAATAATGTGAAACTGGGTGAGCAACCCTGACCAGTAACTATGACTCTCTTAAGGTAGCCAATGCCTCGTCACCACGGTTATTGTATGAGTAATCTCGAGTAAAACCTGGCAGGAGTAACGATTAAGCTCTTAAGATACACAACTAGTGACATAACACTTCTGACAGGCTGGCCACAGTAACAAAATGATGTCAAATGGAGTAAGTAACTTGCAGGAATTGCTATGACCATCCTCAGGTAGCCAATGCCTCGATACCAAAAGTATTGCATTAGTAAATTCGAGTACTCACTGGCAGGAGTAACGATAACTCTCTTATGATACACAACTAGTGACGTATCGCATCTGGCAGACTGTCACAGCAACAAAATAATGTAAAACGGTGTAAGAAACTGCCAGGAATAACTAAGACACTCCTGAGGTAGCGAATGCATCATCACGTAAAGTATGGTATCAGTAAATTTGAGTACTCACTGCCAGGAGTAACGATAACTCTCTTACGATACACAGCTAGTGACGTATGGCTTGTGGCAGACTGGCCACAGTAACTGAATAATGTAAAATGTGGTTAGAAACTGGCAGGAATAACGATGACCCTCCTTAGTTAGCGAATGCAGCGTCACCAAGAGTATTACACCAGTAAATTCGAGTAGTCACTGGCAGGAGTAACGATAACTCTCTTACGATACACAATTAGTGACGTATCGCTCCTTGCAGACTGGCCACCGTAAAAAAAATAAATAAAATATGGTAAGAAACTGGCAGGAATAACTATGACTTTCCTGAGGTAGCCAATGCCACGTCACCAAGAGTATTACAATACCAAATTTGAGTGGTCACTGGCAGGAGTAACGATAACTCTCATCATAATACAAAACTGGTGACGTATCGCTTCTTGCAGACTGGCCACAATAACAAATAATGTGAAACTGGGTGAGCAACCCTGACCAGTAACTATGACTCTCTTAAGGTAGCCAATGCCTCGTCACCACGGTTATTGTATGAGTAATCTCGAGTAAAACCTAGCAGGAGAAACGATTAAGCTCTTAAGATACACAACTAGTGACATAACACTTCTGACAGGCTGGCCACAGTAACAAAATGATGTCAAATGGAGTAAGTAACTTGCAGGAATTGCTATGACCATCCTCAGGTAGCCAATGCCTCGATACCAAAAGTATTGCATCAGTAAATTCGAGTACTCACTGGCAGGAGTAACGATAACTCTCTTATGATACACAACTAGTGACGTATCGCATCTGGCAGACTGTCACAGCAACAAAATAATGTAAAACGGTGTAAGAAACTGGCAGGAATAACTATGACACTCCTGAGGTAGCGAATGCATCATCACGTAAAGTATGGTATCAGTAAATTTGAGTATTCACTGCCAGGAGTAACGATAACTCTCTTACGATACACAGCTAGTGACGTATGGCTTGTGGCAGACTGGCCACAGTAACAGAATAATGTAAAATGTGGTTAGAAACTGGCAGGAATAACGATGACCCTCCTTACTTAGCGAATGCAGCGTCACCAAGAGTATTACACCAGTAAATTCGAGTAGTCACTGGCCGGAGTAACGATAACTCGCTTACGATACACAATTAGTGACGTATCGCTCCTTGCAGACTGGCCACCGTAAAAAAATAAATAAAATATGGTAAGAAACTGGCAGGAATAACTATGACTTTCCTGAGGTAGCCAATGCCACGTCACCAAGAGTATTACAATACCAAATTTGAGTGGTCACTGGCAGGAGTAACGATAACTCTCATCATAATACAAAACTGGTGACGTATCGCTTCTTGCAGACTGGCCACAATAACAAATAATGTGAAACTGGGTGAGCAACCCTGACCAGTAACTATGACTCTCTTAAAGTAGCCAATGCCTCGTCACCACGGTTATTGTGTGAGTAATCTCGAGTAAAACCTGGCAGGAGTAACGATTAAGCTCTTAAGATACACAACTAGTGACATAACACTTCTGACAGGCTGGCCACAGTAACAAAATGATGTCAAATGGAGTAAGTAACTTGCAGGAATTGCTATGACCATCCTCAGGTAGCCAATGCCTCGATACCAAAAGTATTGCATCAGTAAATTCGAGTACTCACTGGCAGGAGTAACGATAACTCTCTTATGATACACAACTAGTGACGTATCGCATCTGGCAGACTGTCACAGCAACAAAATAATGTAAAACGGTGTAAGAAACTGCCAGGAATAACTAAGACACTCCTGAGGTCGCGAATGCATCATCACGTAAAGTATGGTATCAGTAAATTTGAGTACTCACTGCCAGGAGTAACGATAACTCTCTTACGATACACAGCTAGTGACGTATGGCTTGTGGCAGACTGGCCACAGTAACTGAATAATGTAAAATGTGGTTAGAAACTGGCAGGAATAACGATGACCCTCCTTAGTTAGCGAATGCAGCGTCACCAAGAGTATTACACCAGTAAATTCGAGTAGTCACTGGCAGGAGTAACGATAACTCTCTTACGATACACAATTAGTGACGTATCGCTCCTTGCAGACTGGCCACCGTAAAAAAAATAAATAAAATATGGTAAGAAACTGGCAGGAATAACTATGACTTTCCTGAGGTAGCCAATGCCACGTCACCAAGAGTATTACAATACCAAATTTGAGTGGTCACTGGCAGGAGTAACGATAACTCTAATCATAATACAAAACTGGTGACGTATCGCTTCTTGCAGACTGGCCACAATAACAAATAATGTGAAACTGGGTGAGCAACCCTGACCAGTAACTATGACTCTCTTAAGGTAGCCAATGCCTCGTCACCACGGTTATTGTATGAGTAATCTCGAGTAAAACCTGGCAGGAGTAACGATTAAGCTCATAAGATACACAACTAGTGACATAACACTTCTGACAGGCTGGCCACAGTAACAAAATGATGTCAAATGGAGTAAGTAACTAGCAGGAATTGCTATGACCATCCTCAGGTAGCCAATGCCTCGATACCAAAAGTATTGCATCAGTAAATTCGAGTACTCACTGGCAGGAGTAACGATAACTCTCTTATGATACACAACTAGTGACGTATCGCATCTGGCAGACTGTCACAGCAACAAAATAATGTAAAACGGTGTAAGAAACTGGCAGGAATAACTATGACACTCCTGAGGTAGCGAATGCATCATCACGTAAAGTATGGTATCAGTAAATTTGAGTATTCACTGCCAGGAGTAACGATAACTCTCTTACGATACACAGCTAGTGACGTATGGCTTGTGGCAGACTGGCCACAGTAACAGAATAATGTAAAATGTGGTTAGAAACTGGCAGGAATAACGATGACCCTCCTTAGTTAGCGAATGTAGCGTCACCAAGAGTATTACACCAGTAAATTCGAGTAGTCACTGGCAGGAGTAACGATAACTCTCTTACGATACACAATTAGTGACGTATCGCTCCTTGCAGACTGGCCACCGTAAAAAAATAAATAAAATATGGTAAGAAACTGGCAGGAATAACTATGACTTTCCTGAGGTAGCCAATGCCACGTCACCAAGAGTATTACAATACCAAATTTGAGTGGTCACTGGCAGGAGTAACGATAACTCTCATCATAATACAAAACTGGTGACGTATCGCTTCTTGCAGACTGGCCACAATAACAAATAATGTGAAACTGGGTGAGCAACCCTGACCAGTAACTATGACTCTCTTAAGGTAGCCAATGCCACGTCACCACGGTTATTGTATGAGTATTCTCGAGTAAAACCTGGCAGGAGTTACGATTAAGCTCTTAAGATACACAACAAGTGACATAACACTTCTGACAGGCTGGCCACAGTAACAAAATGATGTCAAATGGAGTAAGTAACTTGCAGGAATTGCTATGACCATCCTCAGGTAGCCAATGCCTCGATACCAAAAGTATTGCATCAGAAAATTCGAGTACTCACTGGCAGGAGTAACGATAACTCTCTTATGATACACAACTAGTGACGTATCGCATCTGGCAGACTGTCACAGCAACAAAATAATGTAAAACGGTGTAAGAAACTGGCAGGAATAACTATGACACACCTGAGGTAGCGAATGCATCATCACGTAAAGTATGGTATCAGTAAATTTGAGTACTCACTGCCAGGAGTAACGATAACTCTCTTACGATACACAGCTAGTGACGTATGGCTTGTGGCAGACTGGCCACAGTAACAGAATAATGTAAAATGTGGTTAGAAACTGGCAGGAATAACGATGACCCTCCTTAGTTAGCGAATGCAGCGTCACCAAGAGTATTACACCAGTAAATTCGAGTAGTCACTGGCAGGAGTAACGATAACTCTCTTACGATACACAATTAGTGACGTATCGCTCCTTGCAGACTGGCCACCGTAAAAAAATAAATAATATATGGTAAGAAACTGGCAGGAATAACTATGACTTTCCTGAGGTAGCCAATGCCACGTCACCAAGAGTATTACAATACCAAATTTGAGTGGTCACTGGCAGGAGTAACGATAACTCTCATCATAATACAAAACTGGTGACGTATCGCTTCTTGCAGACTGGCCACAATAACAAATAATGTGAAACTGGGTGAGCAACCCTGACCAGTAACTATGACTCTCTTAAGGTAGCCAATGCCTCGTCACCACGGTTATTGTATGAGTAATCTCGAGTAAAACCTGGCAGGAGTAACGATTAAGCTCTTAAGATACACAACTAGTGACATAACACTTCTGACAGGCTGGCCACAGTAACAAAATGATGTCAAATGGAGTAAGTAACTTGCAGGAATTGCTATGACCATCCTCAGGTAGCCAATGCCTCGATACCAAAAGTATTGCATCAGTAAATTCGAGTACTCACTGGCAGGAGTAACGATAACTCTCTTATGATACACAACTAGTGACGTATCGCATCTGGCAGACTGTCACAGCAACAAAATAATGTAAAACGGTGTAAGAAACTGGCAGGAATAACTATGACACACCTGAGGTAGCGAATGCATCATCACGTAAAGTATGGTATCAGTAAATTTGAGTACTCACTGCCAGGAGTAACGATAACTCTCTTACGATACACAGCTAGTGACGTATGGCTTGTGGCAGACTGGCCACAGTAACAGAATAATGTAAAATGTGGTTAGAAACTGGCAGGAATAACGATGACCCTCCTTAGTTAGCGAATGCAGCGTCACCAAGAGTATTACACCAGTAAATTCGAGTAGTCACTGGCAGGAGTAACGATAACTCTCTTACGATACACAATTAGTGACGTATCGCTCCTTGCAGACTGGCCACCGTAAAAAAATAAATAATATATGGTAAGAAACTGGCAGGAATAACTATGACTTTCCTGAGGTAGCCAATGCCACGTCACCAAGAGTATTACAATACCAAATTTGAGTGGTCACTGGGAGGAGTAACGATAACTCTCATCATAATACAAAACTGGTGACGTATCGCTTCTTGCAGACTGGCCACAATAACAAATAATGTGAAACTGGGTGAGCAACCCTGACCAGTAACTATGACTCTCTTAAGGTAGCCAATGCCTCGTCACCACGGTTATTGTATGAGTAATCTCGAGTAAAACCTGGCAGGAGTAACGATTAAGCTCTTAAGATACACAACTAGTGACATAACACTTCTGACAGGCTGGCCACAGTAACAAAATGATGTCAAATGGAGTAAGTAACTTGCAGGAATTGCTATGACCATCCTCAGGTAGCCAATGCCTCGATACCAAAAGTATTGCATCAGTAAATTCGAGTACTCACTGGCAGGAGTAACGATAACTCTCTTATGATACACAACTAGTGACGTATCGCATCTGGCAGACTGTCACAGCAACAAAATAATGTAAAACGGTGTAAGAAACTGGCAGGAATAACTATGACACTCCTGAGGTAGCGAATGCATCATCACGTAAAGTATGGTATCAGTAAATTTGAGTACTCACTGCCAGGAGTAACGATAACTCTCTTACGATACACAGCTAGTGACGTATGGCTTGTGGCAGACTGGCCACAGTAACAGAATAATGTAAAATGTGGTTAGAAACTGGCAGGAATAACGATGACCCTCCTTAGTTAGCGAATGCAGCGTCACCAAGAGTATTACACCAGTAAATTCGAGTAGTCACTGGCAGGAGTAACGATAACTCTCTTACGATACACAATTAGTGACGTATCGCTCCTTGCAGACTGGCCACCGTAAAAAAATAAATAAAATATGGTAAGAAACTGGCAGGAATAACTATGACTTTCCTGAGGTAGCCAATGCCACGTCACCAAGAGTATTACAATACCAAATTTGAGTGGTCACTGGCAGGAGTAACGATAACTCTCATCATAATACAAAACTGGTGACGTATCGCTTCTTGCAGACTGGCCACAATAACAAATAATGTGAAACTGGGTGAGCAACCCTGACCCGTAACTATGACTCTCTTAAAGTAGCCAATGCCTCGTCACCACGGTTATTGTGTGAGTAATCTCGAGTAAAACCTGGCAGGAGTAACGATTAAGCTCTTAAGATACACAACTAGTGACATAACACTTCTGACAGGCTGGCCACAGTAACAAAATGATGTCAAATGGAGTAAGTAACTTGCAGGAATTGCTATGACCATCCTCAGGTAGCCAATGCCTCGATACCAAAAGTATTGCATCAGTAAATTCGAGTACTCACTGGCAGGAGTAACGATAACTCTCTTATGATACACAACTAGTGACGTATCGCATCTGGCAGACTGTCACAGCAACAAAATAATGTAAAACGGTGTAAGAAACTGGCAGGAATAACTATGACACTCCTGAGGTAGCGAATGCATCATCACGTAAAGTATGGTATCAGTAAATTTGAGTACTCGCTGCCAGGAGTAACGATAACTCTCTTACGATACACAGCTAGTGACGTATGGCTTGTGGCAGACTGGCCACAGTAACAGAATATTGTAAAATGTGGTTAGAAACTGGCAGGAATAACGATGACCCTCCTTAGTTAGCGAATGCAGCGTCACCAAGAGTATTACACCAGTAAATTCGAGTAGTCACTGGCAGGAGTAACGATAACTCTCTTACGATACACAATTAGTGACGTATCGCTCCTTGCAGACTGGCCACCGTAAAAAAATAAATAAAATATGGTAAGAAACTGGCAGTAATAACTATGACTTTCCTGAGGTAGCCAATGCCACGTCACCAAGAGTATTACAATACCAAATTTGAGTGGTCACTGGCAGGAGTAACGATAACTCTCATCATAATACAAAACTGGTGACGTATCGCTTCTTGCAGACTGGCCACAATAACAAATAATGTGAAACTGGGTGAGCAACCCTGACCAGTAACTATGACTCTCTTAAGGTAGCCAATGCCTCGTCACCACGGTTATTGTATGAGTAATCTCGAGTGAAACCTGGCAGGAGTAACGATTAAGCTCTTAAGATACACAACTAGTGACATAACACTTCTGACAGGCTGGCCGCAGTAACAAAATGATGTGAAATGGAGTAAGTAACTTGCAGGAATTGCTATGACCATCCTCAGGTAGCCAATGCCTCGATACCAAAAGTATTGCATCAGTAAATTCGAGTACTCACTGGCAGGAGTAACGATAACTCTCTTATGATGCACAACTAGTGACGTATCGCATCTGGCAGACTGTCACAGCAACAAAATAATGTAAAACGGTGTAAGAAACTGGCAGGAATAACTATGACACTCCTGAGGTAGCGAATGCATCATCACGTAAAGTATGGTATCAGTAAATTTGAGTACTCACTGCCAGGAGTAACGATAACTCTCTTACGATACACAGCTAGTGACGTATGGCTTGTGGCAGACTGGCCACAGTAACAGAATATTGTAAAATGTGGTTAGAAACTGGCAGGAATAACGATGACCCTCCTTAGTTAGCGAATGCATCGTCACCAAGAGTATTACACCAGTAAATTCGAGTAGTAACTGGCAGGAGTAACGATAACTCTCTTACGATACACAATTAGTGACGTATCGCTCCTTGCAGACTGGCCACCGTAAAAAAGATAAATAAAATATGGTAAGAAACTGGCAGGAATAACTATGACTTTCCTGAGGTAGCCAATGCCACGTCACCAAGAGTATTACAATACCAAATTTGAGTGGTCACTGGCAGGAGTAACGATAACTCTCATCATAATACAAAACTGGTGACGTATCGCTTCTTGCAGACTGGCCACAATAACAAATAATGTGAAACTGGGTGAAAAACCCTGACCAGTAACTATGACTCTCTTAAGGTAGCCAATGCCTCGTCACCACGGTTATTGTATGAGTAATCTCGAGTAAAACCTGGCAGGAGTAACGATTAAGCTCTTAAGATACACAACTAGTGACATAACACTTCTGACAGGCTGGCCACAGTAACAAAATGATGTCAAATGGAGTAAGTAACTTGCAGGAATTGCTATGACCATCCTCAGGTAGCCAATGCCTCGATACCAAAAGTATTGCATCAGTAAATTCGAGTACTCACTGGCAGGAGTAACGATAACTCTCTTATGATACACAACTAGTGACGTATCGCATCTGGCAGACTGTCACAGCAACAAAATAATGTAAAACGGTGTAAGAAACTGGCAGGAATAACTATGACACTCCTGAGGTAGCGAATGCATCATCACGTAAAGTATGGTATCAGTAAATTTGAGTACTCACTGCCAGGAGTAACGATAACTCTCTTACGATACACAGCTAGTGACGTATGGCTTGTGGCAGACTGGCCACAGTAACAGAATAATGTAAAATGTGGTTAGAAACTGGCAGGAATAACGATGACCCTCCTTAGTTAGCGAATGCAGCGTCACCAAGAGTATTACACCAGTAAATTCGAGTAGTCACTGGCAGGAGTAACGATAACTCTCTTACGATACACAATTAGTGACGTATCGCTCCTTGCAGACTGGCCACCGTAAAAAAATAAATAAAATATGGTAAGAAACTGGCAGGAATAACTATGACTTTCCTGAGGTAGCCAATGCCACGTCACCAAGAGTATTACAATACCAAATTTGAGTGGTCACTGGCAGGAGTAACGATAACTCTCATCATAATACAAAACTGGTGACGTATCGCTTCTTGCAGACTGGCCACAATAACAAATAATGTGAAACTGGGTGAGCAACCCTGACCAGTAACTATGACTCTCTTAAGGTAGCCAATGCCTCGTCACCACGGTTATTGTGTGAGTAATCTCGAGTAAAACCTGGCAGGAGTAACGATTAAGCTCTTAAGATACACAACTAGTGACATAACACTTCTGACAGGCTGGCCACAGTAACAAAATGATGTCAAATGGAGTAAGTAACTTGCAGGAATTGCTATGACCATCCTCAGGCAGCCAATGCCTCGATACCAAAAGTATTGCATCAGTAAATTCGAGTACTCACTGGCAGGAGTAACGATAACTCTCTTATGATACACAACTAGTGACGTATCGCATCTGGCAGACTGTCACAGCAACAAAATAATGTAAAACGGTGTAAGAAACTGGCAGGAATAACTATGACACTCCTGAGGTAGCGAATGCATCATCACGTAAAGTATGGTATCAGTAAATTTGAGTACTCACTGCCAGGAGTAACGATAACTTTCTTACGATACACAGCTAGTGACGTATGGCTTGTGGCAGACTGGCCACAGTAACAGAATAATGTAAAATGTGGTTAGAAACTGGCAGGAATAACGATGACCCTCCTTAGTTAGCGAATGCAGCGTCACCAAGAGTATTACACCAGTAAATTCGAGTAGTCACTTGCAGGAGTAACGATAACTCTCTTACGATACACAATTAGTGACGTATCGCTCCTTGCAGACTGGCCACCGTAAAAAAATAAATAAAATATGGTAAGAAACTGGCAGGAATAACTATGACTTTCCTGAGGTAGCCAATGCCACGTCACCAAGAGTATTACAATACCAAATTTGAGTGGTCACTGGCAGGAGTAACGATAACTCTCATCATAATACAAAACTGGTGACGTATCGCTTCTTGCAGACTGGCCACAATAACAAATAATGTGAAACTGGGTGAGCAACCCTGACCAGTAACTATGACTCTCTTAAAGTAGCCAATGCCTCGTCACCACGGTTAGTGTGTGAGTAATCTCGAGTAAAACCTGGCAGGAGTAACGATTAAGCTCTTAAGATACACAACTAGTGACATAACACTTCTGACAGGCTGGCCACAGTAACAAAATGATGTCAAATGGAGTAAGTAACTTGCAGGAATTGCTATGACCATCCTCAGGTAGCCAATGCCTCGATACCAAAAGTATTGCATCAGTAAATTCGAGTACTCACTGGCAGGAGTAACGATAACTCTCTTATGATACACAACTAGTGACGTATCGCATCTGGCAGACTGTCACAGCAACAAAATAATGTAAAACGGTGTAAGAAACTGGCAGGAATAACTATGACACTCCTGAGGTAGCGAATGCATCATCACGTAAAGTATGGTATCAGTAAATTTGAGTACTCACTGCCAGGAGTAACGATAACTCTCTTACGATACACAGCTAGTGACGTATGGCTTGTGGCAGACTGGCCACAGTAACAGAATATTGTAAAATGTGGTTAGAAACTGGCAGGAATAACGATGACCCTCCTTAGTTAGCGAATGCAGCGTCACCAAGAGTATTACACCAGTAAATTCGAGTAGTCACTGGCAGGAGTAACGATAACTCTCTTACGATACACAATTAGTGACGTATCGCTCCTTGCAGACTGGCCACCGTAAAAAAATAAATAAAATATGGTAAGAAACTGGCAGGAATAACTATGACTTTCCTGAGGTAGCCAATGCCACGTCACCAAGAGTATTACAATACCAAATTTGAGTGGTCACTGGCAGGAGTAACGATAACTCTCATCATAATACAAAACTGGTGACGTATCGCTTCTTGCAGACTGGCCACAATAACAAATAATGTGAAACTGGGTGAGCAACCCTGACCAGTAACTATGACTCTCTTAAGGTAGCCAATGCCTCGTCACCACGGTTTTTGTATGAGTAATCTCGAGTGAAACCTGGCAGGAGTAACGATTAAGCTCTTAAGATACACAACTAGTGACATAACACTTCTGACAGGCTGGCCGCAGTAACAAAATGATGTGAAATGGAGTAAGTAACTTGCAGGAATTGCTATGACCATCCTCAGGTAGCCAATGCCTCGATACCAAAAGTATTGCATCAGTAAATTCGAGTACTCACTGGCAGGAGTAACGATAACTCTCTTATGATGCACAACTAGTGACGTATCGCATCTGGCAGACTGTCACAGCAACAAAATAATGTAAAACGGTGTAAGAAACTGGCAGGAATAACTATGACACTCCTGAGCTAGCGAATGCATCATCACGTAAAGTATGGTATCAGTAAATTTGAGTACTCACTCCCAGGAGTAACGATAACTCTCTTACGATACACAGCTAGTGACGTATGGCTTGTGGCAGACTGGCCACAGTAACAGAATATTGTAAAATGTGGTTAGAAACTGGCAGGAATAACGATGACCCTCCTTAGTTAGCGAATGCAGCGTCACCAAGAGTATTACACCAGTAAATTCGAGTAGTAACTGGCAGGAGTAACGATAACTCTCTTACGATACACAATTAGTGACGTATCGCTCCTTGCAGACTGGCCACCGTAAAAAAGATAAATAAAATATGGTAAGAAACTGGCAGGAATAACTATGACTTTCCTGAGGTAGCCAATGCCACGTCACCAAGAGTATTACAATACCAAATTTGAGTGGTCACTGGCAGGAGTAACGATAACTCTCATCATAATACAAAACTGGTGACGTATCGCTTCTTGCAGACTGGCCACAATAACAAATAATGTGAAACTGGGTGAAAAACCCTGACCAGTAACTATGACTCTCTTAAGGTAGCCAATGCCTCGTCACCACGGTTATTGTATGAGTAATCTCGAGTAAAACCTGGCAGGAGTAACGATTAAGCTCTTAAGATACACAACTAGTGACATAACACTTCTGACAGGCTGGCCACAGTAACAAAATGATGTCAAATGGAGTAAGTAACTTGCAGGAATTGCTATGACCATCCTCAGGTAGCCAATGCCTCGATACCAAAAGTATTGCATCAGTAAATTCGAGTACTCACTGGCAGGAGTAACGATAACTCTCTTATGATACACAACTAGTGACGTATCGCATCTGGCAGACTGTCACAGCAACAAAATAATGTAAAAAGGTGTAAGAAACTGGCAGGAATAACTATGACACTCCTGAGGTAGCGAATGCATCATCACGTAAAGTATGGTATCAGTAAATTTGAGTACTCACTGCCAGGAGTAACGATAACTCTCTTACGATACACAGCTAGTGACGTATGGCTTGTGGCAGACTGGCCACAGTAACAGAATAATGTAAAATGTGGTTAGAAACTGGCAGGAATAACGATGACCCTCCTTAGTTAGCGAATGCAGCGTCACCAAGAGTATTACACCAGTAAATTCGAGTAGTCACTGGCAGGAGTAACGATAACTCTCTTACGATACACAATTAGTGACGTATCGCTCCTTGCAGACTGGCCACCGTAAAAAAATAAATAAAATATGGTAAGAAACTGGCAGGAATAACTATGACTTTCCTGAGGTAGCCAATGCCACGTCACCAAGAGTATTACAATACCAAATTTGAGTGGTCACTGGCAGGAGTAACGATAACTCTCTTCATAATACAAAACTGGTGACGTATCGCTTCTTGCAGACTGGCCACAATAACAAATAATGTGAAACTGGGTGAGCAACCCTGACCAGTAACTATGACTCTCTTAAGGTAGCCAATGCCTCGTCACCACGGTTATTGTGTGAGTAATCTCGAGTAAAACCTGGCAGGAGTAACGATTAAGCTCTTAAGATACACAACTAGTGACATAACACTTCTGACAGGCTGGCCACAGTAACAAAATGATGTCAAATGGAGTAAGTAACTTGCAGGAATTGCTATGACCATCCTCAGGCAGCCAATGCCTCGATACCAAAAGTATTGCATCAGTAAATTCGAGTACTCACTGGCAGGAGTAACGATAACTCTCTTATGATACACAACTAGTGACGTATCGCATCTGGCAGACTGTCACAGCAACAAAATAATGTAAAACGGTGTAAGAAACTGGCAGGAATAACTATGACACTCCTGAGGTAGCGAATGCATCATCACGTAAAGTATGGTATCAGTAAATTTGAGTACTCACTGCCAGGAGTAACGATAACTTTCTTACGATACACAGCTAGTGACGTATGGCTTGTGGCAGACTGGCCACAGTAACAGAATAATGTAAAATGTGGTTAGAAACTGGCAGGAATAACGATGACCCTCCTTAGTTAGCGAATGCAGCGTCACCAAGAGTATTACACCAGTAAATTCGAGTAGTCACTGGCAGGAGTAACGATAACTCTCTTACGATACACAATTAGTGACGTATCGCTCCTTGCAGACTGGCCACCGTAAAAAAATAAATAAAATATGGTAAGAAACTGGCAGGAATAACTATGACTTTCCTGAGGTAGCCAATGCCACGTCACCAAGAGTATTACAATACCAAATTTGAGTGGTCACTGGCAGGAGTAACGATAACTCTCATCATAATACAAAACTGGTGACGTATCGCTTCTTGCAGACTGGCCACAATAACAAATAATGTGAAACTGGGTGAGCAACCCTGACCAGTAACTATGACTCTCTTAAAGTAGCCAATGCCTCGTCACCACGGTTATTGTGTGAGTAATCTCGAGTAAAACCTGGCAGGAGTAACGATTAAGCTCTTAAGATACACAACTAGTGACATAACACTTCTGACAGGCTGGCCACAGTAACAAAATGATGTCAAATGGAGTAAGTAACTTGCAGGAATTGCTATGACCATCCTCAGGTAGCCAATGCCTCGATACCAAAAGTATTGCATCAGTAAATTCGAGTACTCACTGGCAGGAGTAACGATAACTCTCTTATGATACACAACTAGTGACGTATCGCATCTGGCAGACTGTCACAGCAACAAAATAAAGTAAAACGGTGTAAGAAACTGGCAGGAATAACTATGACACTCCTGAGGTAGCGAATGCATCATCACGTAAAGTATGGTATCAGTAAATTTGAGTACTCACTGCCAGGAGTAACGATAACTCTCTTACGATACACAGCTAGTGACGTATGGCTTGTGGCAGACTGGCCACAGTAACAGAATATTGTAAAATGTGGTTAGAAACTGGCAGGAATAACGATGACCCTCCTTAGTTAGCGAATGCAGCGTCACCAAGAGTATTACACCAGTAAATTCGAGTAGTCACTGGCAGGAGTAACGATAACTCTCTTACGATACACAATTAGTGACGTATCGCTCCTTGCAGACTGGCCACCGTAAAAAAATAAA
>NW_026046998.1:0-2500 GCF_023864275.1 Schistocerca cancellata
AGTAATAGGAGGTAGGAAATATGGGCAACGGTTCGCGCGCGCCCTCTGGTCCTGACATCAACGTCCACAATAAACAGACCATACCGCCCTCTATGGGACGACGCTGACACCGCCACCCACAGACACAACACAGCCATCTATGAGAATGTGACCAAACTACATTGCCGTCTGGCCAGAAACGACACCTCCATCTACAGGAATCCAACGGAACTACACCAACCATACTGCCAAACCACAGCATCGCCATCTATGACAATGTGACGAAACCACATGCAATAGCCCCATCTACGCGAATCGGACGACACTACGTCCACCATGTCGCGCGCAACACGAAACTAAATACCGCCATCTGCAAGTCTCCCGAAACATGACCTGCTGCACCGACGATACCGCCATCTATGAGACGCCACCCCGACTACGACATCGCTAGGTCCCACAGTACCCATTTTTCGACGCCACCACAAAGCCTGCATCATCTGTCCACCACAGGAACCCGAACGCCAGTGCCTGCGTCGCACGAAGTAGTCAACCGACAATCACTCCACCCGCACCCGCACGTGCCCCACCCCAACCGCCCAAATCGCCAACCCAAGCGGATGAACGGCGGACTCTTCCCGCACTCGTACGTTGCAATCCACCCCTATATCTTGCGTTTCCATGACGAGTTATATCCAATATGCCAAATTCCCGCTGTCCCTATACATGCTGTAAGTCTGTGCACACAATATGAACCACACCTCAGCGAGACACTCCATCACACATTACTCTCTGCCTGTAACAGACACAGATACGATATGTAAGCACCAGCATGGACCAACGTCCGGTGCATCCTCTCCGCCACAGTACACCATCCACACTATGATAACCACACCAGGGGGTCCAAATTATAAAATAGAATATCCCACCCGTCCAACATCCACAATTGCTCAGATAAGCCACCAACACCCACACATGTCCTACACAGGGGTGCACCCAACACCACCACACTGCCTCCTGTTACGGCCACAGAAACAATGGCAGGAATGAATCACACAGGTCTGCCACTCCCCTTGCCGCAACCACAGACGCGGCGCGCCTCCAGTCACGAGCGAAAAGCGCATCCTGACGAGACAGAACTGCTGTGACATACTGACGCTGCCTCAGACATTCACTTACAATGATCACTACCAACGAACCTGCCCCCCCCCCCCCCCCCCCAAACACACTATCTCTTACCATGTTGTGTACTGTAATCCAACCCATTTTGCACCTTACCTAACCAAATTTGTAACGCATTTGTACCGCAATGTAACGCAATTTGTACCGCAATGTAACGCAATTTGTACCGGCAATGTAACGCAATTTGTAACGCAATTTGTGTCTTAACCTAACCCACGTTGTGCCTTAACCTAACCCACGTTGTGCCTTAACGTAACCACGTTGTGCCTTAACGTAACCCACGTTGTGCCTTAACGTAACCACGTTGTGCCTTAACGTAACCCACGTTGTGCCTTAACGTAACCCACGTTGTGCCTTAACGTAACCCACGTTGTGCCTTAACGTAACCCACGTTGTGCCTTAACGTAACCCACGTTGTGCCTTAACGTAACCCACGTTGTGCCTTAACGTAACCCACGTTGTGCCTTAACGTAACCCACGTTGTGCCTTACGTAACCCACGTTGTGCCTTAACGTAACCCACGTTGTGCCTAACCTAACCCACGTTGTGCCTTAACGTAACCCACGTTGTGCCTTAACCTAACCCACGTTGTGCCTTAACCTAACCCACGTTGTGCCTTAACCTAACCCACGTTGTGCCTTAACCTAACCCACGTTGTGCCTTAACCTAACCCACGTTGTGCCTTACCTAACCCACGTTGTGCTTAACCTAACCACGTTGTGCCTTAACCTAACCCACGTTGTGCCTTAACCTAACCCACGTTGTGCCTTAACCTAACCCACGTTGTGCCTTAACCTACCCCACGTTGTGCCTTAACCTAACCCACGTTGTGCCTTAACCTAACCACGTTGTGCCTTAACCTAACCCACGTTGTGCCATTAACCTGCTCTGTAATTGGCATATGACACGTTACATTAATCTAGTGTTGTCTAACCACAACCCTCTGAATATAGTTCGCTACTCGCACCGCCCACCCTCTTGTGTGTCGTTTCATGTTGAACACTTCGCAAGTGTTGCTTACTTTTTACATGCTCCCGCTGTACACTGTAATGTGGACAACTGCAGGATGTACATCGCCCCCCCCCCTCCACCCTGCCTTCGCACGCTGGTCGTTCAGGTGCTTGCGTGTTCAATGCCCTTCGCAGCTGTTCACTGGCATTCGCATGTCGAAGCGCTCAGTCTACGTCGTGTACGGCCTGTGTCCACTGTCCGCTGATATCGTAAGCTTAATCCTCACATTGTACTGCACATAGGTCCGTATGTACTGAATGATACGCTGTGGCACATGTGTGACCGTACGACTGCGCCCAACAACAGCGAACCATACGGTCCAAATGTTGTG
>NW_026046998.1:12500-15000 GCF_023864275.1 Schistocerca cancellata
ACCAACGAACCTGCCCCCCCCCCCCCCCCCCAAACACACTATCTCTTACCATGTTGTGTACTGTAATCCAACCCATTTTGCACCTTAACCTAACCAAATTTGTAACGCAATTTGTACCGCAATGTAACGCAATTTGTACCGCAATGTAACGCAATTTGTACCGCAATGTAACGCAATTTGTAACGCAATTTGTGTCTTAACCTAACCCACGTTGTGCCTTAACCTAACCCACGTTGTGCCTTAACGTAACCCACGTTGTGCCTTAACGTAACCCACGTTGTGCCTTAACGTAACCCACGTTGTGCCTTAACGTAACCCACGTTGTGCCTTAACGTAACCCACGTTGTGCCTTAACGTAACCCACGTTGTGCCTTAACGTAACCCACGTTGTGCCTTAACGTAACCCACGTTGTGCCTTAACGTAACCCACGTTGTGCCTTAACGTAACCCACGTTGTGCCTTAACGTAACCCACGTTGTGCCTTAACGTAACCCACGTTGTGCCTTAACGTAACCCACGTTGTGCCTTAACCTAACCCACGTTGTGCCTTAACGTAACCCACGTTGTGCCTTAACCTAACCCACGTTGTGCCTTAACCTAACCCACGTTGTGCCTTAACCTAACCCACGTTGTGCCTTAACCTAACCCACGTTGTGCCTTAACCTAACCCACGTTGTGCCTTAACCTAACCCACGTTGTGCCTTAACCTAACCCACGTTGTGCCTTAACCTAACCCACGTTGTGCCTTAACCTAACCCACGTTGTGCCTTAACCTAACCCACGTTGTGCCTTAACCTAACCCACGTTGTGCCTTAACCTAACCCACGTTGTGCCTTAACCTAACCCACGTTGTGCCTTAACCTAACCCACGTTGTGCCTTAACCTGCTCTGTAATTGGCATATGACACGTTACATTAATCTAGTGTTGTCTAACCACAACCCTCTGAATATAGTTCGCTACTCGCACCGCCCACCCTCTTGTGTGTCGTTTCATGTTGAACACTTCGCAAGTGTTGCTTACTTTTTACATGCTCCCGCTGTACACTGTAATGTGGACAACTGCAGGATGTACATCGCCCCCCCCCCTCCACCCTGCCTTCGCACGCTGGTCGTTCAGGTGCTTGCGTGTTCAATGCCCTTCGCAGCTGTTCACTGGCATTCGCATGTCGAAGCGCTCAGTCTACGTCGTGGTACGGCCTGTGTCCACTGTCCGCTGATATCGTAAGCTTAATCCTCACATTGTACTGCACATAGGTCCGTATGTACTGAATGATACGCTGTGGCACATGTGTGACCGTACGACTGCGCCCAACAACAGCGAACCATACGGTCCAAATGTTGTGCACTCAGCCACGTGCCGTCTCCCCATAACAGCTACATTGCAGTGTGGTACGCCATAGAGACGTGTGGGAGTAACGGACGCCCTGGATGGCGATCAGCATGAGCCGTCTGTTGATGTAGTGGCGCGTGTATTCAAACGTAGTCGTCTCTTCTCACACAGTGTGATAGCATGGTGCACCGCGTTCCACATCTGCGACATGGTACAGATGCTGGTTGACAGTCGGTCTCGTAATGGACATCGCATACGTAGGGGGCCACCTCCCACGTGTTCTCTAGTCGTGCACATTTTGTTGCGTGTATGTGGGCAGACGTAGTGTGTCGTGACACCTAACAGACAGGTATGCAATAATCGTTGCATTTGCAAACTGGGATGGACGTCTACGTTTGCTGGTGACGTGACGCAACGCAAATGAACAACTGGTAAACCCATTGTGGTGCGGTTGTTGTTGCTGGAGGTAAATCAGTAAGGGCAAATCTGTGTGTGAAGCGATACGCGGCGGTGGCTGGGTGGGACCGTCCCCGGCCGGTGAGGGGGGGCCGCCCGGCGTGCTGGCCGCGCGGTGCGTGGGCGCACGCGCTACAGCCGGCTGGTGGGGGCGCCCAGTGGCAGGCGCGCCGGCCGACGGACGCGGCAGGCGGCGCAGCTGCGCGCCGGGGCACCCTGCGCGCGGCGCCGGGCGGCCAAAGTGGGTCCTCGCGGGCCCGGTGCGAAGCGCGGTGGACATCTGCAGTGTGCTGGTCCGACTGAGGACTGTGTGCGTTGAGGATGCGCCGCCGCCCGGCACTCGGCGCCGCGACGCCGTCTGCTGCTCGGTCGCCCCAGCGGTTCTCGCTGGTGGTTTGTATCGCAGTTGTGCAGACGTGTTGGCACGTGCGCTGTGCTGGGAGAGTTCGCTTCGGCACCCACGTGGGGCCTTTGCCCTTCTGTGGCGCTGGCGTTGGAGCTGCCGGTCACCGTAGGTGGCGCGTGTTGTCTCCCGCCGGCAATGCCACGACAGCACGCTCCCGGGCCTCTGTCGGCAGCGGCAAGCTCAGTTGGGAGCACGGGTGGTCGCACCTAAAGCGTCTACTCGCCTAACTCCGGGCGATTGCGCCTCTCTCGAACCCGACCAAGTACTTAGGACGGCGCTGCGCGCCGCCGGGACCTGAGAGGGTTTCG
>NW_026046998.1:17500-20592 GCF_023864275.1 Schistocerca cancellata
TGCGGTCCATGGATTCCGTTCCCGGGCCACGTCTGGCTGAGGGTCGGCTACGTATACTGAAGCGCGCGGCGTTTGTCCCGCCTTCGGAGACCTGGGAGTGTCGTGGCCGCCTGTGGGGCCGGCCGCGTCTCCTTAAACGTGCGATGCGCGCCCGTCGCCTGGCGGTTCGCATACCGGTACTTTCTCGGTAGCGTGCACAGCCGGCTGGCGGTGTGGCGTGCGACACCTCGTACAACGACCTCAGAGCAGGCGAGACTACCCGCTGAATTTAAGCATATTACTAAGCGGAGGAAAAGAAACTAACAAGGATTCCCCCAGTAGCGGCGAGCGAACAGGGAAGAGTCCAGCACCGAACCCCGCAGGCTGCCGCCTGTCGTGGCATGTGGTGTTTGGGAGGGTCCACTACCCCGACGCCTCGCGCCGAGCCCAAGTCCAACTTGAATGAGGCCACGGCCCGTAGAGGGTGCCAGGCCCGTAGCGGCCGGTGCGAGCGTCGGCGGGACCTCTCCTTCGAGTCGGGTTGCTTGAGAGTGCAGCTCCAAGTGGGTGGTAAACTCCATCTGAGACTAAATATGACCACGAGACCGATAGCGAACAAGTACCGTGAGGGAAAGTTGAAAAGAACTTTGAAGAGAGAGTTCAAAAGTACGTGAAACCGTTCTGGGGTAAACGTGAGAAGTCCGAAAGGTCGAACGGGTGAGATTCACGCCCATCCGGCCACTGGCTCCCGCCCTCGGCAGATGGGGCCGGCCGCCCGCGCGGAGCAATCCGCGGCGGGGTCGTGTCCGGTTGCCTTTCCACTCGCCGCGGGGTGGGGCCGTTCCGGTGTGCGGTGGGCCGCACTTCTCCCCTAGTAGGACGTCGCGACCCGCTGGGTGCCGGCCTACGGCCCGGGTGCGCAGCCTGTCCTTCCGCGGGCCTCGGTTCGCGTCTGTTGGGCAGAGCCCCGGTGTCCTGGCTGGCTGCTCGGCGGTATATCTGGAGGAGTCGATTCGCCCCTTTGGGCGCTCGGGCTCCCGGCAAGCGCGCGCGGTTCTTCCCGGATGACGGACCTACCTGGCCCGGCCCCGGACCCGCGCCGCTGTTGGCTCGGGATGCTCTCGGGCGGAATAATCGCTCCCGTCAGCGGCGCTTCAGCTTTGGACAATTTCACGACCCGTCTTGAAACACGGACCAAGGAGTCTAACATGTGCGCGAGTCATTGGGCTGTACGAAACCTAAAGGCGTAATGAAAGTGAAGGTCTCGCCTTGCGCGGGCCGAGGGAGGATGGGGCTTCCCCGCCCTTCACGGGGCGGCGGCCTCCGCACTCCCGGGGCGTCTCGTCCTCATTGCGAGGTGAGGCGCACCTAGAGCGTACACGTTGGGACCCGAAAGATGGTGAACTATGCCTGGCCAGGACGAAGTCAGGGGAAACCCTGATGGAGGTCCGTAGCGATTCTGACGTGCAAATCGATCGTCGGAGCTGGGTATAGGGGCGAAAGACTAATCGAACCATCTAGTAGCTGGTTCCCTCCGAAGTTTCCCTCAGGATAGCTGGTGCTCGTACGAGTCTCATCCGGTAAAGCGAATGATTAGAGGCCTTGGGGCCGAAACGACCTCAACCTATTCTCAAACTTTAAATGGGTGAGATCTCCGGCTTGCTTGATATGCTGAAGCCGCGAGCAAACGACTCGGATCGGAGTGCCAAGTGGGCCACTTTTGGTAAGCAGAACTGGCGCTGTGGGATGAACCAAACGCCGAGTTAAGGCGCCCGAATCGACGCTCATGGGAAACCATGAAAGGCGTTGGTTGCTTAAGACAGCAGGACGGTGGCCATGGAAGTCGGAATCCGCTAAGGAGTGTGTAACAACTCACCTGCCGAAGCAACTAGCCCTGAAAATGGATGGCGCTGAAGCGTCGTGCCTATACTCGGCCGTCAGTCTGGCAGTCATGGCCGGTCCTTGCGGCCGGCCGCGAAGCCCTGACGAGTAGGAGGGTCGCGGCGGTGGGCGCAGAAGGGTCTGGGCGTGAGCCTGCCTGGAGCCGCCGTCGGTGCAGATCTTGGTGGTAGTAGCAAATACTCCAGCGAGGCCCTGGAGGGCTGACGCGGAGAAGGGTTTCGTGTGAACAGCCGTTGCACACGAGTCAGTCGATCCTAAGCCCTAGGAGAAATCCGATGTTGATGGGGGCCGTCATAGCATGATGCACTTTGTGCTGGCCCCCGTTGGGCGAAAGGGAATCCGGTTCCTATTCCGGAACCCGGCAGCGGAACCGATACAAGTCGGGCCCCTCTTTTAGAGATGCTCGTCGGGGTAACCCAAAAGGACCCGGAGACGCCGTCGGGAGATCGGGGAAGAGTTTTCTTTTCTGCATGAGCGTTCGAGTTCCCTGGAATCCTCTAGCAGGGAGATAGGGTTTGGAACGCGAAGAGCACCGCAGTTGCGGCGGTGTCCCGATCTTCCCCTCGGACCTTGAAAATCCGGGAGAGGGCCACGTGGAGGTGTCGCGCCGGTTCGTACCCATATCCGCAGCAGGTCTCCAAGGTGAAGAGCCTCTAGTCGATAGAATAATGTAGGTAAGGGAAGTCGGCAAATTGGATCCGTAACTTCGGGATAAGGATTGGCTCTGAGGATCGGGGCGTGTCGGGCTTGGTCGGGAAGTGGGTCAGCGCTAACGTGCCGGGCCTGGGCGAGGTGAGTGCCGTAGGGGTGCCGGTAAGTGCGGGCGTTTAGCGCGGGCGTGGTCTGCTCTCGCCGTTGGTTGGCCTCGTGCTGGCCGGCGGTGCAGGATGCGCGCGCCTGCGCGGCGTTCGTGCCCCGGTGCTTCAACCTGCGCGCAGGATCCGAGCTCGGTCCCGTGCCTTGGCCTCCCACGGATCTTCCTTGCTGCGAGGCCGCGTCCGCCTTAGCGTGCTCCTCCGGGGGCGCGCGGGTGCGCGGATTCTCTTCGGCCGCCATTCAACGATCAACTCAGAACTGGCACGGACTGGGGGAATCCGACTGTCTAATTAAAACAAAGCATTGCGATGGCCCTAGCGGGTGTTGACGCAATGTGATTTCTGCCCAGTGCTCTGAATGTCAACGTGAAGAAATTCAAGCAAGCGCGGGTAAAC
>NW_026046999.1:0-41622 GCF_023864275.1 Schistocerca cancellata
CACCAAATGGCCTTTGCGGGAAGGGCGGAATTGTTGTTGTTGTTGTTTTTGTTTTGTTTTGTGTGTGAGTGGGTGGACGGTGGCAATAGCTACCGCTTTGGTTGCGACGCGACGGGGTGGGGTGGCCGATGCGATGAATAATTTGATTGTTTATGGGGCGCGTCGCGTGTCGCGTGTTGCGGGGTGCGGCCACGGTGTGACGTGGAATGGAGGCACGTGCGCACAAGTCGTTGTCTGCGAGGGGGGGGGGGGGAAGTGCGATCGGTGATGTGCCCTTTGGATGGAGGTGCCGGTTAGTTACGTGACGGGTGGAAACGACACGCGATTGTTGGGAATGTCAGTGTGTAACGACGGCCGTTTGCGGGTCGGTTTGCACGCCATATATGGCGAGGGTGAAATGTGTCTGTAAATGCAGCGTGGAGGCGTGTGAGTGACGTTTAAATGTGAACGCGCATTGAGACACACCACTGTGTATTGCATTGTACGGGCGACACGCACGATGATATGTACCTTTCCCCCGACTCTGATTTCGATAGTCGTGTCTGACCGACTGTGTCTGCTTGTGTGCGTACGACGCACGCACACCGACGTCGTCATTGAAGATGCATGCTCGCGTGTCCAGTGCAGTACAGTAGAGTAAGCGCGACGCTAGAAGACGACGGTCGCTTTGGCGAATGTGCGTACACGTGTTTGTGTGTATGTCGGTGATGTGGTCCGATCCGTCGCCTCTGGGAAACTGTCGATCGGCGCGGTACACCGGACGTCTTGAACACCCGTCATACCGTCATACCGTCATACCGTTGGTACACCGTCGCGCTGAGAACGGTTACCGAAAGGTGAACGAACCTCTGATCGGTCGAATGTCTGGGCAGAACGTGAGGAGAGAATGGTGGAGGAAAGGACAGAGGGGAAAAAACAAATATATATATAGAGAGAGAGAGAGAGAGAGAGAGAGAGAGAGAGAGAGAAAACGGAAAAAAAACCAAACAAAACGGAGAAACGCAGTGTAGAGCAACGGAACGTTCCCGTGTCGGAGGTGTATTGTAGCCGCACTGAAATGCGCGTAACGGCGCGGCGGCAAGTGTCTGCCGTGGTGAACGTTACCTTTGACGGCTGAATTGTGCGTTGCGTTGCTTTGCTTTCCCGGATGTGTATGTAACGTAACGTTCGTTGAGATGGTTCTGAGGAAGAATGTACGACAGTGCCCGTGCCGTCTATGTTCGTGTGCAAAGCCATTGTGTGTGTGTGTGTGTGTGTGTGTGTTGTTTTGAGAATTGCGTCCGGGAATGGCGGTGGGCGTGCCCTGCATGTGGCCCGGAAGGCTGTTCGTTTCGCGGTAGTGTGTGGACAGGGGAGGGGCACGCGTAACGCTGCTGGCATGGCATGGCATGGCATTCGGGAGATGGGAGGGGGCAAACGAAGAAAACAAGACGCGGAGGCTATAAAGACGGGGAGGGGCGCGGTGTGGGTGGCTTGCGCTGCGCTCGGCTGGCGCGTGCGGCGTTGTTTTTGTGCAAAAGAAGAGAAAACGAATGGGTTGCCGGGAGGGGGCCGTTGTGGTGTAGCCGCAGACGCGGCTGTCAGTGAACGTGGTGAGACCGAGGGATGCGGGAGGGGCGGGGGCGGGGAAGACGCTAGAAGAAGGAGAAAAACGCTGCTGCAACCAACATAAAATGAGGCCCTTTGTAACCTGCCAGCAACAAAACAACAACAAAAAAAAAAAAAGGCGTCTATCAACATTGAATGTAAATGGAAATGGACCCAAGTGTAACCTCCCCGCACAAATAGTCGTAAGTAAGTAGTGAGTGAGTGAGTGAGTGAGTGAGTGAGTGAGTGAATGATGATAAAAATGTGCCAGAATGTTGTTAACGTCCCTAGAAAATGAACGAACGAAGATTGATGAGAAACGCGCGATAATATGATGAATGGAAATAATGAACCATGAACATCTCAACAGACATAATTGAAAACCCGATAAACGTTGTAAGGGCAGCGCTGGCTGACCTTCGGCCCTGTGTATTCTGAAACGCCCCCCTTTGAACAACAATGTATACAAAACTGTGCTTAAACTGACACACAATATTTTGAGCGCAACGCAATCTGACTATCAAAGATCCCTGCAAAAGAATGGCCCTGAGTAACATTAAAGTACACCTGTCGGAAATCACTTACCTCACAAAAATCTTCATTACTCGAACTACTGCAATACAGCGAGCACCACTGCTGCCAGCTAAATAAGAGATTCCAAACTACGGAGGGCACTAACTACCGATAGGGATAGTTAGCAAAGTAAAGATGTTTAATAGAGAACAACAAACAATGTATTTACCCTTAATATCATCACCAGTCATAATATATGTAATTTGAAACGTCCGCCATCTCTGTCCTCACATGCACCAGTGCTGGCGGCTCACCCCTAACTGCGCAACGCTACGCGCTGTTCACATCCAGCTATAGCAGTTCATGACAACAACAATGCAAACTAGCCACAGACTGCACACAGCACAGGCAGTGATTTTCACGCGGAGCGCTACGTGGCATTACCAATATAAAAATCTAAACAAACAGCGTACGTACAAATTAGAATAAAAAGAGCAAAAGATCGTTACGTCAAAAAAAAAAAAAAAAAAAACAAAAAAGACAAAAGAGAAAAAACAAACTGCATCTATATGTGCTCTTAACTGTAGATACCTGTACACAGCGTCGTGCAATGAATGCCGGCTCACATTTAATTTTGATTGTTGGAGGAAATGCGTAGGAAATATTATTTAAATGGAAATGAATGGTTGTACTTTAAAAAAGTTTGTTTGGAAACAAAGTATTATTGGGGCATTTTGTTGTGAAGAAAATAGTTACAATTGACATACAGTATTAGATTTGCGCAATGCAGCTTCATTACCTTACCTGTAATAACAGTATGCATCGTCCCGAACGGAGACCAGAGTCGCGAGAAGAGCACGCCGCCGCCCGCTCAGTACAACCGTCCACTCGCTAATACTGTCGACTGACTACTACCTCTCCCGACCCGCCACATATAGATGACAACTGTTCCTGCCGACCCGCTACGTGCTACTAGTGTCGTGTGGCGCAGACTAGCGACGATAAGAAACGCTCTGGTCAGAGATTGTGTCGTGCCTCGCCATCGCTGGTAATGAGTACATACGTGTTTCAGCGCGCGTACCGGAAGACGCAGTGCGGAGCCAGAGACTGTGTTGTCGAGGCCGTCGACGCAGTGCATGTCGGTCGGTCGAGTGCGTGCGGGAGGGCAGAGAGGCAGCGTCGGCACGGAGATGCACGCACGGGGGCTGCGGCGTGGCGCGTTTGCGGTAGGCGCCTTTGGTGGCAACGGCCGGGACAAGCAGCGGTGTATGGTGTGGTGCGGGCCGGACAGGGGCGGAGGAGGAGGAGGAGGCGGCGCGACGATGGCATTGGGGCGGAAACGGGGACGGGGACGGCGACGGCGGATGTTGAGAGGCGTCACGCGCGGACCGACACAGACGCACAGATAGATAGGTAGGAAGAAGAAGAAGGGGCGGCTGGTGAGTGAGTGCAATTTAGGCGGTAGACACAAGAGGTCGGCACGGCATTTGCGTGATGTGGCGTTGTGACGGGGTGTGCTCGCTTGCCTCGTTTTGTTGATGCGCGCAGGAAGATGTGCAGAGCAGCGGCGGGCGGCTCGGCTCGGTTCGGTTTGGCCCGGCGGGCCGCGCTGTTGTCGCGGACGTGAGCGCCCCCTGGCGGGTGGCCGGAGGCGGCGCGGCGTGTTGGACGTGTGGCTGGCGGCAGTGCACAATTGCGAGTGGCTGGCGGTGTGGCGGTTGGCGCGTCGGGCGGCCGAGAGAGAGGAGAGGTATGTGTTTGCGGGCGCCTTTGCTGCGCGGCGTCGTGCAGGGCGGGCGGGCGGGCGCCTGTCGACTGTGTGTGTGTGTGTGTGTGTGTGTGTGGCGAATTGGCGGCGTTGTGCTCCGGCCGAAGGCGTCTGGAGAGGAGAGTTGGTCGTGATGTCATGTCGCGCCGTGTCATGTTTGCGAAACGGCTGCCGAGAGGTGTGGTGGTAGCGAGCCGGTCGGTGTCGGTGCGATGGGAATGTGCGTTTGGCGGTTTCGGTGTGCTTTTTGCGGCGTGAGAGTGGGGCGGGCGGGCAGGCTTGCTGTTGTTGGTTCCTTGTGTCTTGTGTGTAGCTTGATGGCAACGTGGAAGGGCGCCGGTTTCGAGCCGTGCGTGTGGTTGTCGACGTTGACTGGTTGGGGTGTGCCGTTGCACGTGCATGTTTGGGTCGTTGGTGTGGTTTTGGCTGGCTGGCTGGCTGGCTGGCTGTGTGTGTGTACGACGGGAAGGGGGAGGCGGCGGTGGATAGTGCAGTAGTTGTGTCGTTGGCACGGGCGTCGGGTGCGGCTGTGCGTAGTGGCGGAAAGGTGTCGGTTGCGGGAAGCGAGGCCGTCGTTGGCGGTGTCGCGTGCCTTCGTGAATCGAGTGGGGGCGGGGAAAGGAGCAGCGTGCCGCTGCGTCGTGGCCGTTAGCCAGAGGCTGTGCTTTGATAGTTTTGTGGACGGTTCGTGCGAGGCGATTTGTTGCCTGCCCTATGTTTGTTTGTTTGTTGTTTTGGAGACGACGACTGGTTGGTGGCGTGCGCGCGAGCGAAGTGGCGGTGTGCGTTTCCCGTGTCGACTGCCGGCCGGCGACAGGTGCGCCGTCGGTGGGGTGGGTGGCCGGCACAAGTAGGGGCGGCGGCGTCGTTGCGGTGTGTTTGTGTTGTCGGCGACAGCTGTTTGTGCGGTGCGTGTGAATGGTGGTGCAAACGTGTGCTGGCGTTGAGGCTGCGACCGCGGCGTGTTGTTGGTTGATGTTGAACAGCGGCTGTGTGCGGTGGTGGTGTTGCCGCACGTGCATCCGGCCCGGCGCGGAAAGCGCAGTTGCGGCGGCCCTTCGGTGCCAGCCACGTCGCGTGAGCGGCGGGTTGCTCTGGTCGACACGTGGTGCTCTGGTTTGTTGTTTGGTGCCCTTTGGCCGGTGGGTGGTCCGTGTGTCTCGGTATCTGGTCGTGGTCGTGCTGCCCGTTTGTCGGCGTTGTCCTGTGGCTTCGCTTTTGTTTTTGCGGCGTGCCGACGACCCGACGCGACCTTTACACCCAAAGTGTGGCGCCCGAAGGTGAACCAACGTCGTAATCCGACCTGGGCGCTTAAGCTCTAAGCCTAAGCTGAGCGAACCGAACCTGTAGCGTTGCGTAGCGTGAGGTGCGGTGAGGTCAGCCTCAGCGCCAAGTAAGCCAAGCTGTCCGGCCGTGAGGTGGGTGGGTAGGTAGGTGCGGCTGCTGCGGCCACCTGACGCCCGACGTGTGTTTGAATGCTTAACCTAAGTTTGAGGCTTAACCTAACCCAAGTGGCCTTAACCTAACCTAACCTAACCTAACCTCTGACGCCCGACGTGTGTTTGAATGCTTAACCTAAGTTTGACGCTTAACCTAACACCGACCCTTAACCTAACCGAGGTGCCCCTAACCTAACCTTAATGTAACGTAACCTAACCTAACCTCTGACGCCTGACGTGTGTTTTGAATGCTTAACCTAACCCAAGTGCCCTTAACCTAACCCACGTCCACCGAACCTAACCGAGACGTGTGAACCTAATGTCTAACTCGTAACGCGTGATGTTGGCTGTCGTGTGTGCTGACGGCAGATTGGGTTGGTCTGTAGTTGCGGATTTCGGGTTTGCCTCGGGCGAGGGGTTGGCTCGTAAGCGGCGAGGGGCGCTCCGGCGGAGCATGTTGCTTTGCAGGCGGCGCCCGTTTTTGCGGCGGGCACAATTGAAATTGTTGGGAAACGAACGAAAGGGCTGTGAATGTTGGCGGGCGAGAGGAGGAGGACGTGGCCCGACGGCTGCGGGCCGATCGGGAAACGGTGGGAGGGCGATGGGGCGGCGGAGGTGCGTTTGCACGGCCGTCATCGCCGCACGCCTCCGCTTGTGTGGCTGTGGCGCCGGCCGCGCTGGCCGGGCTGCCGCGGCGACGGTGCGGGGCTTTTGCCGAAGGTTTGGCCATTGTGGCCGGTCGCCGGCTGGGGCTGTGGGGGCGGCATTTGGGCGTGGGCGGCGATTCTCGGCGGGCCGACCCAGGCTGTAGCGCGCGGTGGCTGCAGTTTGGCCGTGGTTTGCGGCGCTGCCGTGGCGACTGGTTGGCGACTGTGGTGTGGCTGTGTGTAGCCCCATCCTCGGTGGTTTGAAAGGCGCGGGTGGTTGTGGCGCAGGTGTGGGGCTGCTCCGCACAGGCTGTCGGACGTTGGGCGGTAGCAAGCGCGGGAGGCGCGGCGCGGCGGCGCGCAGAGTGGCGGCCGCTCTCTCGGCCGTCCGCGCCCGCCCGCGACACTGGCTGGGCCTGTGCGTCGAGGCGGCTATTCCTCTGCTGTGCGCTCCGCTCGCTGCGTGTCTCCTCTCGCTCTCGCTGCTCGCTGTGTGTTAACGCGCGTCGTCGAAATGGCAGATCAGGCGGCTACGAACGAGACTGCTGCGGCACCCGCCGCCACCGGCACTACGAAGAAGGCAAAGTCTGCGTCGTCTGCGAAGAAGCCGCGCGCCAAGCCTGCGCACCCGCGCACCTCTGAGATGGTGACGGCCGCCATCAAGAGTCTGAAGGAGCGCGGCGGATCGTCGCTGCAGGCGATCAAGAAGTACATTGCCGCGCACTACAAGCTGGACGCGGAGAAGCTGGCGCCGTTTATCAAGAAGTACCTCAAGTCGGCCGTGGTGGCGGGCGAGCTGGTGCAGACGAAGGGGAAGGGCGCGTCCGGCTCTTTCAAGCTTGCCGGCGCCGGCGGCGGGGCGGCTGAGGGCGGCAAGGCTCGTGCTGGCGGTGCCAAGAAGAAGCGCGCCGCTCCGGCCAGCAAGGAGAAGAAGGGCGCCCGTGCGGCCGGCGCAAAGAAGGCTGGTGGCGTGAAGGCGGCGACTGGTCGGAAGGCGGGCGCCGCCAAGAAGGCGTCTGCGGCGTCGGCCGCTCCCGCCGGTGCGAAGAAGGCGGCTGCTGCCAAGCCGGCCAAGGCCAAGTCGCCGTCGAAGGCGAAGAAGGCCGCCAAGGTTCCGACGAAGAAGCCGAAGGCGCCGCGCCCGAAGAAGGCGACGACGCCGTCTAAGGCGAAGGCTTCGCCCAAGAAGAAGAAGTAGAGAGGAATGGGAAAGGAAGGGTTGGCGGTTGACTCCGTCGTCCGCACCCCCCGTCCCCGTCGTCTAGTGGCGCGCAACAGACGCGCGGCCCAAAACGGCCCTTCTCAGGGCCATCAAAGCACGTCGGGAAGGTTTTGATTGTCGTGTTTGTGTTGCGGTGTGGTTGTGTCGTCTGGCGTTTCTGTATGCCCGTGTGTGGATACTGTTTGCGTGCCGTGGTGGTTGGATTGCGGGGGGGGGGTCGGTGGCGGGTGCGGGCGGCGGTAGCGGTTTTGTCGTTGCGGTTGATTGTCGCCGTTTTTTTTTTTTGGTCGCGGCCGGCCGACGGTTGGTTTTGTGTCATGTTGTTTGAATACTTTGGTTGGCCTGCCTGCCGTCTTCTCGGATGTGTCTTGTCTTGTGTGTGTGTTCTTGCAACGGGGGCGGGGGACGTTGAGATGTGGAAAGGGTCGGTGGCGTTGGACGTGCCTGGCTTTTTGTTTCGTTTTCTTTTCGAAACGAAGCGGCGGCCGGCCGTGTGGTTGACGGCGTCGGCCGATGGGTATTGTGCGCTTTGAGCGCCGCGCCGGGGAGGCATGATGTTGATTGTTGCGCGCGCCAGCAAGCTGGCAGGGGAGAGCGGCTGTGGCGGACGGACGGGAAGTGGAAGTGGTGTTTTGTCTTTGGTTCTGTGGTTGTGGGGCGAGAGGCGACCGACAAAGTTTGCTCGCGACGGAGTGATGTTAGTGGCCCTTAAAAGGGCCGTTTTGTTTGTTGCGTGCGTGGGCGGTGCCCAGCGGCTGGCGCGGTGTTTAGGCGCGCTCGCCGCGGATGCGGCGCGCGAGCTGGATGTCCTTGGGCATGATGGTGACGCGCTTGGCGTGGATTGCGCACAGGTTGGTGTCTTCGAAGAGGCCGACGAGGTAGGCCTCGCTGGCCTCCTGCAGGGCCATGACCGCGGAGCTCTGGAAGCGCAGGTCGGTCTTGAAGTCCTGGGCGATCTCGCGCACTAGGCGCTGGAATGGCAGCTTGCGGATGAGCAGCTCTGTGCTCTTCTGGTAGCGCCTGATTTCTCGCAGGGCGACGGTGCCCGGCCTGTAGCGGTGGGGCTTCTTGACGCCGCCGGTGGCGGGCGCGCTCTTCCTCGCCGCCTTGGTGGCGAGCTGTTTGCGCGGCGCCTTTCCGCCGGTGGACTTGCGGGCCGTTTGCTTTGTGCGGGCCATAGCGGTAGCGGTTAGCGGAGCGGCGTGGAGGCGAGCGAGGTGCTGCGTCGGGTGCTGCCTTGACGACACGGGCGCGCGCCAGCCACCGTGGTGCGCTTATATGCCCTCGGTTGCGCGTGGTGGGGGGAGGGCGGGCCAGAGTCTATATAGGGGGGCTGGCGCGTGCGCCGGGCGCAGACCGTAGCCGACTCGCTAGCGCCGGGTGAGGAGCCAGCCGCTGCAGCAGACGCTTTGCTTGCCTTGAGCTTTTTGAGGATTTAGAAGAGATGACTGGCCGCGGCAAGGGAGGAAAGGGGCTCGGCAAGGGTGGCGCCAAGCGGCACCGCAAGGTGTTGCGCGACAACATCCAGGGCATCACGAAGCCCGCGATCCGCCGCCTGGCTCGCAGGGGCGGCGTGAAGCGCATCTCTGGTCTGATCTACGAGGAGACCCGCGGAGTGCTGAAGGTGTTCCTGGAGAACGTGATCCGCGACGCGGTGACGTACACTGAGCACGCCAAGCGCAAGACTGTGACGGCCATGGACGTGGTGTACGCCCTGAAGAGGCAGGGGCGCACCCTGTACGGTTTCGGCGGTTAGGCGCGTCGCAGCCGGTGTGCTGTGCCGCGTTGGCCTTCCCGCGGCCGTGGGAGAGACGAAAACGGCCCTTTTCAGGGCCACCACACTGTTCGGAAATTGAAAAGTGCGAAAGAGTCTGTGTTGTTGCTGCGTGTGTTGCCTGCCTGCCTTGTTTCTTTCATTCTTCATTTCGTTTGCGTTTGACTGACGTGACGTGACTGGGAGAAAGGAAAGGAAGCGGGTCTTGTGGCTGTGTGTGTGTGTGTGTGTGTGTGTGTGTGTGTGTGTGTGTGTGCGTGCGCGCGCGCGCGAGAGAGGGCGTTGTGTGTGTGTTTGTTTTGTTTATCGATCGATGGAGACGCCGGGCTGTTGTTGTTGTTGTTGTTGTTGTTGTTGTGCGAGAGGCGGTGAATATTTGCGTGGTTTTGGCTGTGTGTTTGCGGCGGCGTTGGAGTTGCCGAGGCAAGGCGTGCCCATAGGCGGCCGGATCAGCTGTTTCGTTTGTATGGGGCGCGCGGGAGTGGAGGGCGGTGTGTCGACACGCTCGTTTAACAGTTGGTGATTATTGCTGTCGTTGTCGTTTGGAAGGCGACTGTGCGTGCGTGGAGGTGCTTGAGGCAAACGAAAAACAAAAGAGAAACGTGTGTGTGGCCACACGGGCTGTGGACGACAAGATGGCGGCGGCTCTTCTTGTTGTTCTTCTCTCTTTCCTTTAGTCCTCTACCGTTAGAGGGGGAGTTGGTGGAGGTTATTGTCGCCTGTGGACATTTGCTCCTCTTTTCTGTGTGTTGTTCTTATCTTTGGTAGTGTGCTTTTTCGGACGTTGCTGTTTGTTGAGAGTGATTATGTGTTCTGTTTGTGCTACTGCTGGAGTAGCGACTCGGGTCTTGCACATCTGTCCCTGTGGTGTTCATATTGCCCAAGGGTCAAGACGTAATAGTCATTTTCTGAATTCCGCGCGGTGGCGTAGAACGCTTGTGCCAGGGCGCGGAATCGTGTTGTGGGTGGTTGTAGGCAGGTCTGCCGCGGGGACGTGTAAGGCCCGTCGTAGAGCGCTCTGCTTTGGACCCTTCTGTAGGCGATGCATCGTCGACCTGGCTGCATAGCCCCTATAGAGGGCGCGCATATTTCCAGTATCGCTACCCCTGTTGCGGGGTCGAGGGAACAGGGGTACAGGATCTGCATCCTGGCGTGAGCGTTTGTGCCAAGTTGCCCTATGTGACACTTCGATGTCAGGCGTGACACCGAGGTACCTCGCAGAATATCTGCCCCTGCAATCGTAGCAGTTGGTATGGTCTTCTTGCCGGCGGCGGCTGTGGAAGTGAAGTTAAGTTAAAGTAAAGTAAAGTAAAGCAAAGCGCGGCGAGGACGACTGAAATTTTGCTTTGGACGTAGGTTTGTGTGGTGGCCCTGAAAAGGGCCGATTGTTGTGAGCCGAGCCGGGCCGGCAAAGCGCGTTGCGTGCAGGGGAGCACGCAGCGCTGCTGGGCGGCGGGTCCGCGTGCCGATTGCCTGGCCTCTCTGTTTAGGCCTTCTTCTCGGTCTTCTTTGGCAGCAGGACGGCCTGGATGTTGGGCAGGACACCACCCTGTGCGATGGTGACGCCCGACAGGAGCTTGTTGAGCTCCTCGTCGTTGCGGATGGCAAGCTGCAGGTGGCGCGGGATGATGCGCGTCTTCTTGTTGTCGCGGGCCGCGTTTCCGGCCAGCTCGAGCACCTCAGCCGCGAGGTACTCCATGACGGCGGCGAGGTAGACGGGCGCCCCGGCGCCGACGCGCTCGGCGTAGTTTCCCTTGCGCAGGAGGCGGTGGATTCTGCCGACCGGGAACTGGAGCCCGGCCCTGCTTGAGCGGGACTTTGACTTGCCCTTGACTTTGCCTCCCTTTCCGCGTCCGGACATGGCGATGCGCTGTGGTGTAAAAAAACGAGACGAGACGAAGGACGGTGCGAGCCGCAGCGAGTCGAGCAGCGGAGTGGCGGCGCCGCCAGGGGTGGGGGTCCTTTATGCTCTCGGGTGCGGCGGCCGGTTGCGCTCGCGGCCCATTGGTCGGCGGCCGCAACGGGGCGAGCTGGTAAAGGTGCGGCGGCGGGGCGCGCTGGGTGCCACTGTGTGGGGAGACGCTGACTAGAGCGGAGCGCTTGCTGCTGGTGTTGCTGCCGTACGTTCTTGTTTGTTTGCGATGCCGCCCAAGACTAGCGGGAAGGCCGCCAAGAAGGCTGGCAAGGCGCAGAAGAACATTTCGAAGGGCGACAAGAAGAAGAAGCGCAAGAGGAAGGAGAGCTATGCCATCTACATCTACAAGGTGCTGAAGCAGGTGCACCCTGACACGGGCATCTCGTCGAAGGCGATGAGCATCATGAACAGCTTCGTGAACGACATTTTCGAGCGCATCGCGGCCGAGGCGTCTCGCCTGGCGCACTACAACAAGCGCTCGACCATCACGTCCCGCGAGATCCAGACCGCTGTGCGGCTGTTGCTGCCTGGCGAGCTGGCCAAGCACGCCGTGAGCGAGGGCACGAAGGCGGTGACCAAGTACACGAGCTCCAAGTAAGGAGGTGGCTCTGGAATGGAAGGAGATCCTCCGTTGCGAGAGCGGCAAAACGGCCCTTTTCAGGGCCACCAAATGGCCTTTGCGGGAAGGGCGGAATTGTTGTTGTTGTTGTTTTTGTTTTGTTTTGTGTGTGAGTGGGTGGACGGTGGCAATAGCTACCGCTTTGGTTGCGACGCGACGGGGTGGGGTGGCCGATGCGATGAATAATTTGATTGTTTATGGGGCGCGTCGCGTGTCGCGTGTTGCGGGGTGCGGCCACGGTGTGACGTGGAATGGAGGCACGTGCGCACAAGTCGTTGTCTGCGAGGGGGGGGGGGGGAAGTGCGATCGGTGATGTGCCCTTTGGATGGAGGTGCCGGTTAGTTACGTGACGGGTGGAAACGACACGCGATTGTTGGGAATGTCAGTGTGTAACGACGGCCGTTTGCGGGTCGGTTTGCACGCCATATATGGCGAGGGTGAAATGTGTCTGTAAATGCAGCGTGGAGGCGTGTGAGTGACGTTTAAATGTGAACGCGCATTGAGACACACCACTGTGTATTGCATTGTACGGGCGACACGCACGATGATATGTACCTTTCCCCCGACTCTGATTTCGATAGTCGTGTCTGACCGACTGTGTCTGCTTGTGTGCGTACGACGCACGCACACCGACGTCGTCATTGAAGATGCATGCTCGCGTGTCCAGTGCAGTACAGTAGAGTAAGCGCGACGCTAGAAGACGACGGTCGCTTTGGCGAATGTGCGTACACGTGTTTGTGTGTATGTCGGTGATGTGGTCCGATCCGTCGCCTCTGGGAAACTGTCGATCGGCGCGGTACACCGGACGTCTTGAACACCCGTCATACCGTCATACCGTCATACCGTTGGTACACCGTCGCGCTGAGAACGGTTACCGAAAGGTGAACGAACCTCTGATCGGTCGAATGTCTGGGCAGAACGTGAGGAGAGAATGGTGGAGGAAAGGACAGAGGGGAAAAAACAAATATATATATAGAGAGAGAGAGAGAGAGAGAGAGAGAGAGAGAGAGAGAGAAAACGGAAAAAAAACCAAACAAAACGGAGAAACGCAGTGTAGAGCAACGGAACGTTCCCGTGTCGGAGGTGTATTGTAGCCGCACTGAAATGCGCGTAACGGCGCGGCGGCAAGTGTCTGCCGTGGTGAACGTTACCTTTGACGGCTGAATTGTGCGTTGCGTTGCTTTGCTTTCCCGGATGTGTATGTAACGTAACGTTCGTTGAGATGGTTCTGAGGAAGAATGTACGACAGTGCCCGTGCCGTCTATGTTCGTGTGCAAAGCCATTGTGTGTGTGTGTGTGTGTGTGTGTGTTGTTTTGAGAATTGCGTCCGGGAATGGCGGTGGGCGTGCCCTGCATGTGGCCCGGAAGGCTGTTCGTTTCGCGGTAGTGTGTGGACAGGGGAGGGGCACGCGTAACGCTGCTGGCATGGCATGGCATGGCATTCGGGAGATGGGAGGGGGCAAACGAAGAAAACAAGACGCGGAGGCTATAAAGACGGGGAGGGGCGCGGTGTGGGTGGCTTGCGCTGCGCTCGGCTGGCGCGTGCGGCGTTGTTTTTGTGCAAAAGAAGAGAAAACGAATGGGTTGCCGGGAGGGGGCCGTTGTGGTGTAGCCGCAGACGCGGCTGTCAGTGAACGTGGTGAGACCGAGGGATGCGGGAGGGGCGGGGGCGGGGAAGACGCTAGAAGAAGGAGAAAAACGCTGCTGCAACCAACATAAAATGAGGCCCTTTGTAACCTGCCAGCAACAAAACAACAACAAAAAAAAAAAAAGGCGTCTATCAACATTGAATGTAAATGGAAATGGACCCAAGTGTAACCTCCCCGCACAAATAGTCGTAAGTAAGTGAGTGAGTGAGTGAGTGAGTGAGTGAGTGAGTGAGTGAATGATGATAAAAATGTGCCAGAATGTTGTTAACGTCCCTAGAAAATGAACGAACGAAGATTGATGAGAAACGCGCGATAATATGATGAATGGAAATAATGAACCATGAACATCTCAACAGACATAATTGAAAACCCGATAAACGTTGTAAGGGCAGCGCTGGCTGACCTTCGGCCCTGTGTATTCTGAAACGCCCCCCTTTGAACAACAATGTATACAAAACTGTGCTTAAACTGACACACAATATTTTGAGCGCAACGCAATCTGACTATCAAAGATCCCTGCAAAAGAATGGCCCTGAGTAACATTAAAGTACACCTGTCGGAAATCACTTACCTCACAAAAATCTTCATTACTCGAACTACTGCAATACAGCGAGCACCACTGCTGCCAGCTAAATAAGAGATTCCAAACTACGGAGGGCACTAACTACCGATAGGGATAGTTAGCAAAGTAAAGATGTTTAATAGAGAACAACAAACAATGTATTTACCCTTAATATCATCACCAGTCATAATATATGTAATTTGAAACGTCCGCCATCTCTGTCCTCACATGCACCAGTGCTGGCGGCTCACCCCTAACTGCGCAACGCTACGCGCTGTTCACATCCAGCTATAGCAGTTCATGACAACAACAATGCAAACTAGCCACAGACTGCACACAGCACAGGCAGTGATTTTCACGCGGAGCGCTACGTGGCATTACCAATATAAAAATCTAAACAAACAGCGTACGTACAAATTAGAATAAAAAGAGCAAAAGATCGTTACGTCAAAAAAAAAAAAAAAAAAAACAAAAAAGACAAAAGAGAAAAAACAAACTGCATCTATATGTGCTCTTAACTGTAGATACCTGTACACAGCGTCGTGCAATGAATGCCGGCTCACATTTAATTTTGATTGTTGGAGGAAATGCGTAGGAAATATTATTTAAATGGAAATGAATGGTTGTACTTTAAAAAAGTTTGTTTGGAAACAAAGTATTATTGGGGCATTTTGTTGTGAAGAAAATAGTTACAATTGACATACAGTATTAGATTTGCGCAATGCAGCTTCATTACCTTACCTGTAATAACAGTATGCATCGTCCCGAACGGAGACCAGAGTCGCGAGAAGAGCACGCCGCCGCCCGCTCAGTACAACCGTCCACTCGCTAATACTGTCGACTGACTACTACCTCTCCCGACCCGCCACATATAGATGACAACTGTTCCTGCCGACCCGCTACGTGCTACTAGTGTCGTGTGGCGCAGACTAGCGACGATAAGAAACGCTCTGGTCAGAGATTGTGTCGTGCCTCGCCATCGCTGGTAATGAGTACATACGTGTTTCAGCGCGCGTACCGGAAGACGCAGTGCGGAGCCAGAGACTGTGTTGTCGAGGCCGTCGACGCAGTGCATGTCGGTCGGTCGAGTGCGTGCGGGAGGGCAGAGAGGCAGCGTCGGCACGGAGATGCACGCACGGGGGCTGCGGCGTGGCGCGTTTGCGGTAGGCGCCTTTGGTGGCAACGGCCGGGACAAGCAGCGGTGTATGGTGTGGTGCGGGCCGGACAGGGGCGGAGGAGGAGGAGGAGGCGGCGCGACGATGGCATTGGGGCGGAAACGGGGACGGGGACGGCGACGGCGGATGTTGAGAGGCGTCACGCGCGGACCGACACAGACGCACAGATAGATAGGTAGGAAGAAGAAGAAGGGGCGGCTGGTGAGTGAGTGCAATTTAGGCGGTAGACACAAGAGGTCGGCACGGCATTTGCGTGATGTGGCGTTGTGACGGGGTGTGCTCGCTTGCCTCGTTTTGTTGATGCGCGCAGGAAGATGTGCAGAGCAGCGGCGGGCGGCTCGGCTCGGTTCGGTTTGGCCCGGCGGGCCGCGCTGTTGTCGCGGACGTGAGCGCCCCCTGGCGGGTGGCCGGAGGCGGCGCGGCGTGTTGGACGTGTGGCTGGCGGCAGTGCACAATTGCGAGTGGCTGGCGGTGTGGCGGTTGGCGCGTCGGGCGGCCGAGAGAGAGGAGAGGTATGTGTTTGCGGGCGCCTTTGCTGCGCGGCGTCGTGCAGGGCGGGCGGGCGGGCGCCTGTCGACTGTGTGTGTGTGTGTGTGTGTGTGGCGAATTGGCGGCGTTGTGCTCCGGCCGAAGGCGTCTGGAGAGGAGAGTTGGTCGTGATGTCATGTCGCGCCGTGTCATGTTTGCGAAACGGCTGCCGAGAGGTGTGGTGGTAGCGAGCCGGTCGGTGTCGGTGCGATGGGAATGTGCGTTTGGCGGTTTCGGTGTGCTTTTTGCGGCGTGAGAGTGGGGCGGGCGGGCAGGCTTGCTGTTGTTGGTTCCTTGTGTCTTGTGTGTAGCTTGATGGCAACGTGGAAGGGCGCCGGTTTCGAGCCGTGCGTGTGGTTGTCGACGTTGACTGGTTGGGGTGTGCCGTTGCACGTGCATGTTTGGGTCGTTGGTGTGGTTTTGGCTGGCTGGCTGGCTGGCTGGCTGTGTGTGTGTACGACGGGAAGGGGGAGGCGGCGGTGGATAGTGCAGTAGTTGTGTCGTTGGCACGGGCGTCGGGTGCGGCTGTGCGTAGTGGCGGAAAGGTGTCGGTTGCGGGAAGCGAGGCCGTCGTTGGCGGTGTCGCGTGCCTTCGTGAATCGAGTGGGGGCGGGGAAAGGAGCAGCGTGCCGCTGCGTCGTGGCCGTTAGCCAGAGGCTGTGCTTTGATAGTTTTGTGGACGGTTCGTGCGAGGCGATTTGTTGCCTGCCCTATGTTTGTTTGTTTGTTGTTTTGGAGACGACGACTGGTTGGTGGCGTGCGCGCGAGCGAAGTGGCGGTGTGCGTTTCCCGTGTCGACTGCCGGCCGGCGACAGGTGCGCCGTCGGTGGGGTGGGTGGCCGGCACAAGTAGGGGCGGCGGCGTCGTTGCGGTGTGTTTGTGTTGTCGGCGACAGCTGTTTGTGCGGTGCGTGTGAATGGTGGTGCAAACGTGTGCTGGCGTTGAGGCTGCGACCGCGGCGTGTTGTTGGTTGATGTTGAACAGCGGCTGTGTGCGGTGGTGGTGTTGCCGCACGTGCATCCGGCCCGGCGCGGAAAGCGCAGTTGCGGCGGCCCTTCGGTGCCAGCCACGTCGCGTGAGCGGCGGGTTGCTCTGGTCGACACGTGGTGCTCTGGTTTGTTGTTTGGTGCCCTTTGGCCGGTGGGTGGTCCGTGTGTCTCGGTATCTGGTCGTGGTCGTGCTGCCCGTTTGTCGGCGTTGTCCTGTGGCTTCGCTTTTGTTTTTGCGGCGTGCCGACGACCCGACGCGACCTTTACACCCAAAGTGTGGCGCCCGAAGGTGAACCAACGTCGTAATCCGACCTGGGCGCTTAAGCTCTAAGCCTAAGCTGAGCGAACCGAACCTGTAGCGTTGCGTAGCGTGAGGTGCGGTGAGGTCAGCCTCAGCGCCAAGTAAGCCAAGCTGTCCGGCCGTGAGGTGGGTGGGTAGGTAGGTGCGGCTGCTGCGGCCACCTGACGCCCGACGTGTGTTTGAATGCTTAACCTAAGTTTGAGGCTTAACCTAACCCAAGTGGCCTTAACCTAACCTAACCTAACCTAACCTCTGACGCCCGACGTGTGTTTGAATGCTTAACCTAAGTTTGACGCTTAACCTAACACCGACCCTTAACCTAACCGAGGTGCCCCTAACCTAACCTTAATGTAACGTAACCTAACCTAACCTCTGACGCCTGACGTGTGTTTTGAATGCTTAACCTAACCCAAGTGCCCTTAACCTAACCCACGTCCACCGAACCTAACCGAGACGTGTGAACCTAATGTCTAACTCGTAACGCGTGATGTTGGCTGTCGTGTGTGCTGACGGCAGATTGGGTTGGTCTGTAGTTGCGGATTTCGGGTTTGCCTCGGGCGAGGGGTTGGCTCGTAAGCGGCGAGGGGCGCTCCGGCGGAGCATGTTGCTTTGCAGGCGGCGCCCGTTTTTGCGGCGGGCACAATTGAAATTGTTGGGAAACGAACGAAAGGGCTGTGAATGTTGGCGGGCGAGAGGAGGAGGACGTGGCCCGACGGCTGCGGGCCGATCGGGAAACGGTGGGAGGGCGATGGGGCGGCGGAGGTGCGTTTGCACGGCCGTCATCGCCGCACGCCTCCGCTTGTGTGGCTGTGGCGCCGGCCGCGCTGGCCGGGCTGCCGCGGCGACGGTGCGGG
Source organism: Schistocerca cancellata (assembly GCF_023864275.1). Lineage (NCBI taxonomy): Eukaryota > Metazoa > Arthropoda > Insecta > Orthoptera > Acrididae > Schistocerca > Schistocerca cancellata. The sequence continues at coordinate 17,543 of NW_026046999.1, forward strand.
GCTTTTGCCGAAGGTTTGGCCATTGTGGCCGGTCGCCGGCTGGGGCTGTGGGGGCGGCATTTGGGCGTGGGCGGCGATTCTCGGCGGGCCGACCCAGGCTGTAGCGCGCGGTGGCTGCAGTTTGGCCGTGGTTTGCGGCGCTGCCGTGGCGACTGGTTGGCGACTGTGGTGTGGCTGTGTGTAGCCCCATCCTCGGTGGTTTGAAAGGCGCGGGTGGTTGTGGCGCAGGTGTGGGGCTGCTCCGCACAGGCTGTCGGACGTTGGGCGGTAGCAAGCGCGGGAGGCGCGGCGCGGCGGCGCGCAGAGTGGCGGCCGCTCTCTCGGCCGTCCGCGCCCGCCCGCGACACTGGCTGGGCCTGTGCGTCGAGGCGGCTATTCCTCTGCTGTGCGCTCCGCTCGCTGCGTGTCTCCTCTCGCTCTCGCTGCTCGCTGTGTGTTAACGCGCGTCGTCGAAATGGCAGATCAGGCGGCTACGAACGAGACTGCTGCGGCACCCGCCGCCACCGGCACTACGAAGAAGGCAAAGTCTGCGTCGTCTGCGAAGAAGCCGCGCGCCAAGCCTGCGCACCCGCGCACCTCTGAGATGGTGACGGCCGCCATCAAGAGTCTGAAGGAGCGCGGCGGATCGTCGCTGCAGGCGATCAAGAAGTACATTGCCGCGCACTACAAGCTGGACGCGGAGAAGCTGGCGCCGTTTATCAAGAAGTACCTCAAGTCGGCCGTGGTGGCGGGCGAGCTGGTGCAGACGAAGGGGAAGGGCGCGTCCGGCTCTTTCAAGCTTGCCGGCGCCGGCGGCGGGGCGGCTGAGGGCGGCAAGGCTCGTGCTGGCGGTGCCAAGAAGAAGCGCGCCGCTCCGGCCAGCAAGGAGAAGAAGGGCGCCCGTGCGGCCGGCGCAAAGAAGGCTGGTGGCGTGAAGGCGGCGACTGGTCGGAAGGCGGGCGCCGCCAAGAAGGCGTCTGCGGCGTCGGCCGCTCCCGCCGGTGCGAAGAAGGCGGCTGCTGCCAAGCCGGCCAAGGCCAAGTCGCCGTCGAAGGCGAAGAAGGCCGCCAAGGTTCCGACGAAGAAGCCGAAGGCGCCGCGCCCGAAGAAGGCGACGACGCCGTCTAAGGCGAAGGCTTCGCCCAAGAAGAAGAAGTAGAGAGGAATGGGAAAGGAAGGGTTGGCGGTTGACTCCGTCGTCCGCACCCCCCGTCCCCGTCGTCTAGTGGCGCGCAACAGACGCGCGGCCCAAAACGGCCCTTCTCAGGGCCATCAAAGCACGTCGGGAAGGTTTTGATTGTCGTGTTTGTGTTGCGGTGTGGTTGTGTCGTCTGGCGTTTCTGTATGCCCGTGTGTGGATACTGTTTGCGTGCCGTGGTGGTTGGATTGCGGGGGGGGGGTCGGTGGCGGGTGCGGGCGGCGGTAGCGGTTTTGTCGTTGCGGTTGATTGTCGCCGTTTTTTTTTTTTGGTCGCGGCCGGCCGACGGTTGGTTTTGTGTCATGTTGTTTGAATACTTTGGTTGGCCTGCCTGCCGTCTTCTCGGATGTGTCTTGTCTTGTGTGTGTGTTCTTGCAACGGGGGCGGGGGACGTTGAGATGTGGAAAGGGTCGGTGGCGTTGGACGTGCCTGGCTTTTTGTTTCGTTTTCTTTTCGAAACGAAGCGGCGGCCGGCCGTGTGGTTGACGGCGTCGGCCGATGGGTATTGTGCGCTTTGAGCGCCGCGCCGGGGAGGCATGATGTTGATTGTTGCGCGCGCCAGCAAGCTGGCAGGGGAGAGCGGCTGTGGCGGACGGACGGGAAGTGGAAGTGGTGTTTTGTCTTTGGTTCTGTGGTTGTGGGGCGAGAGGCGACCGACAAAGTTTGCTCGCGACGGAGTGATGTTAGTGGCCCTTAAAAGGGCCGTTTTGTTTGTTGCGTGCGTGGGCGGTGCCCAGCGGCTGGCGCGGTGTTTAGGCGCGCTCGCCGCGGATGCGGCGCGCGAGCTGGATGTCCTTGGGCATGATGGTGACGCGCTTGGCGTGGATTGCGCACAGGTTGGTGTCTTCGAAGAGGCCGACGAGGTAGGCCTCGCTGGCCTCCTGCAGGGCCATGACCGCGGAGCTCTGGAAGCGCAGGTCGGTCTTGAAGTCCTGGGCGATCTCGCGCACTAGGCGCTGGAATGGCAGCTTGCGGATGAGCAGCTCTGTGCTCTTCTGGTAGCGCCTGATTTCTCGCAGGGCGACGGTGCCCGGCCTGTAGCGGTGGGGCTTCTTGACGCCGCCGGTGGCGGGCGCGCTCTTCCTCGCCGCCTTGGTGGCGAGCTGTTTGCGCGGCGCCTTTCCGCCGGTGGACTTGCGGGCCGTTTGCTTTGTGCGGGCCATAGCGGTAGCGGTTAGCGGAGCGGCGTGGAGGCGAGCGAGGTGCTGCGTCGGGTGCTGCCTTGACGACACGGGCGCGCGCCAGCCACCGTGGTGCGCTTATATGCCCTCGGTTGCGCGTGGTGGGGGGAGGGCGGGCCAGAGTCTATATAGGGGGGCTGGCGCAACGAAGCAGCGCACGGAGCAGCAATGCTTCAAGTGCCAACGGATGGGGCACATTGCAAAGGTGTGCAGGGGCACATTAGCGTGTCTGAAGTGTGCCGAGGCACACGACACACGAAACTGCACCAAGCCCCGCGACGCAGCTGCCAAGTGCGTGAATTGTGGCGGTGCCCACGCCGCAAACTCACGCAGCTGCGCCTACGTGCGGGGCTACAGAAACAAGATGGCCGCCCCACGCCCTGGCGTCGAGACGGACGTCCCACCCCCCCGTTCCCACGGGAGTGGTGGTCCATGCCGTCGAGAAGCCGCCACGGACGACGCACTGGCTGCCTTCCACACTGCCCTTGCGGCCGAGAGGGCCGCCATGAGGGAGGAACTCGTAGCTGTTCACCGTCAACTGCAACAGCTGCGTGAGGAGCTGCGGGTCCTCAAGAAGACGCCTACCCCCACCGCCAGCTCCACTGCGAGTCGGCAAGCAGGGGTCGACGCCTCCACCCAGACGGAGCCACCTGCGCCGCCAGTTGACGAGACGGGCGTCGTAGTGGCTCCCATGGACATCGAGGTGGAGCAGCCTGCTCTCCCTCCCGACGGGGAGGTCGAGCCGCGGGCACACGACGAGGAGGCGCACACCGAGACACCACCACTTGCTGCAGCGGAGGCTGGATGGCTGCCGCTCCCCAAGGCGGGCAGCGTGCAGCCAGTGCTGCAGAAGGTCGCCGCGTCTCTTCGTGACGGGTCATACCCGCACCTAGACAACCCCTATCCGTTCACTCCGCCCGACAGGACGAAACCGGCCCTTCCTCACCAGCCCTACGAACCAGTCAGGACCAACAAGGCTCTCAGAGGACTGGTATCGAGGAAGGACCTAAACATCATCAACAAGCACCCTGTCTTCACGCCCACGGACTGGGAACTCATCTTCGAGGCCTCAGCACCGGGCGTGACGCCTGGGAAACCGAGTCCACGAATAGAAGACCATCCAGCTTACCAGGAACTCATGGAACTCGGAAAGCTCGGAGAGAACCTCACCAAGGAGGCAATGGTTCAATACATTCTACGAAATAAAGATTTCGTAGATAACCCACGACCCCTACAGCCAATGGATGCTACGCATCCGTCAGGCCAGCCCGAATAAGCCAGTACCCTCTCGTACCAGCACGTCAATTTCAGCAGGAATAGCACCTAGATGCTTACACTGCACCATCTCGAGCATAGGATTGCTCGCTAGTAGAAGTGAGTGAGTGCCGGGCGCAGACCGTAGCCGACTCGCTAGCGCCGGGTGAGGAGCCAGCCGCTGCAGCAGACGCTTTGCTTGCCTTGAGCTTTTTGAGGATTTAGAAGAGATGACTGGCCGCGGCAAGGGAGGAAAGGGGCTCGGCAAGGGTGGCGCCAAGCGGCACCGCAAGGTGTTGCGCGACAACATCCAGGGCATCACGAAGCCCGCGATCCGCCGCCTGGCTCGCAGGGGCGGCGTGAAGCGCATCTCTGGTCTGATCTACGAGGAGACCCGCGGAGTGCTGAAGGTGTTCCTGGAGAACGTGATCCGCGACGCGGTGACGTACACTGAGCACGCCAAGCGCAAGACTGTGACGGCCATGGACGTGGTGTACGCCCTGAAGAGGCAGGGGCGCACCCTGTACGGTTTCGGCGGTTAGGCGCGTCGCAGCCGGTGTGCTGTGCCGCGTTGGCCTTCCCGCGGCCGTGGGAGAGACGAAAACGGCCCTTTTCAGGGCCACCACACTGTTCGGAAATTGAAAAGTGCGAAAGAGTCTGTGTTGTTGCTGCGTGTGTTGCCTGCCTGCCTTGTTTCTTTCATTCTTCATTTCGTTTGCGTTTGACTGACGTGACGTGACTGGGAGAAAGGAAAGGAAGCGGGTCTTGTGGCTGTGTGTGTGTGTGTGTGTGTGTGTGTGTGTGTGTGTGCGTGCGCGCGCGCGCGAGAGAGGGCGTTGTGTGTGTGTTTGTTTTGTTTATCGATCGATGGAGACGCCGGGCTGTGTGTTGTTGTTGTTGTTGTTGTGCGAGAGGCGGTGAATATTTGCGTGGTTTTGGCTGTGTGTTTGCGGCGGCGTTGGAGTTGCCGAGGCAAGGCGTGCCCATAGGCGGCCGGATCAGCTGTTTCGTTTGTATGGGGCGCGCGGGAGTGGAGGGCGGTGTGTCGACACGCTCGTTTAACAGTTGGTGATTATTGCTGTCGTTGTCGTTTGGAAGGCGACTGTGCGTGCGTGGAGGTGCTTGAGGCAAACGAAAAACAAAAGAGAAACGTGTGTGTGGCCACACGGGCTGTGGACGACAAGATGGCGGCGGCTCTTCTTGTTGTTCTTCTCTCTTTCCTTTAGTCCTCTACCGTTAGAGGGGGAGTTGGTGGAGGTTATTGTCGCCTGTGGACATTTGCTCCTCTTTTCTGTGTGTTGTTCTTATCTTTGGTAGTGTGCTTTTTCGGACGTTGCTGTGCTGTTTGTTGAGAGTGATTATGTGTTCTGTTTGTGCTACTGCTGGAGTAGCGACTCGGGTCTTGCACATCTGTCCCTGTGGTGTTCATATTGCCCAAGGGTCAAGACGTAATAGTCATTTTCTGAATTCCGCGCGGTGGCGTAGAACGCTTGTGCCAGGGCGCGGAATCGTGTTGTGGGTGGTTGTAGGCAGGTCTGCCGCGGGGACGTGTAAGGCCCGTCGTAGAGCGCTCTGCTTTGGACCCTTCTGTAGGCGATGCATCGTCGACCTGGCTGCATAGCCCCTATAGAGGGCGCGCATATTTCCAGTATCGCTACCCCTGTTGCGGGGTCGAGGGAACAGGGGTACAGGATCTGCATCCTGGCGTGAGCGTTTGTGCCAAGTTGCCCTATGTGACACTTCGATGTCAGGCGTGACACCGAGGTACCTCGCAGAATATCTGCCCCTGCAATCGTAGCAGTTGGTATGGTCTTCTTGCCGGCGGCGGCTGTGGAAGTGAAGTTAAGTTAAAGTAAAGTAAAGTAAAGCAAAGCGCGGCGAGGACGACTGAAATTTTGCTTTGGACGTAGGTTTGTGTGGTGGCCCTGAAAAGGGCCGATTGTTGTGAGCCGAGCCGGGCCGGCAAAGCGCGTTGCGTGCAGGGGAGCACGCAGCGCTGCTGGGCGGCGGGTCCGCGTGCCGATTGCCTGGCCTCTCTGTTTAGGCCTTCTTCTCGGTCTTCTTTGGCAGCAGGACGGCCTGGATGTTGGGCAGGACACCACCCTGTGCGATGGTGACGCCCGACAGGAGCTTGTTGAGCTCCTCGTCGTTGCGGATGGCAAGCTGCAGGTGGCGCGGGATGATGCGCGTCTTCTTGTTGTCGCGGGCCGCGTTTCCGGCCAGCTCGAGCACCTCAGCCGCGAGGTACTCCATGACGGCGGCGAGGTAGACGGGCGCCCCGGCGCCGACGCGCTCGGCGTAGTTTCCCTTGCGCAGGAGGCGGTGGATTCTGCCGACCGGGAACTGGAGCCCGGCCCTGCTTGAGCGGGACTTTGACTTGCCCTTGACTTTGCCTCCCTTTCCGCGTCCGGACATGGCGATGCGCTGTGGTGTAAAAAAACGAGACGAGACGAAGGACGGTGCGAGCCGCAGCGAGTCGAGCAGCGGAGTGGCGGCGCCGCCAGGGGTGGGGGTCCTTTATGCTCTCGGGTGCGGCGGCCGGTTGCGCTCGCGGCCCATTGGTCGGCGGCCGCAACGGGGCGAGCTGGTAAAGGTGCGGCGGCGGGGCGCGCTGGGTGCCACTGTGTGGGGAGACGCTGACTAGAGCGGAGCGCTTGCTGCTGGTGTTGCTGCCGTACGTTCTTGTTTGTTTGCGATGCCGCCCAAGACTAGCGGGAAGGCCGCCAAGAAGGCTGGCAAGGCGCAGAAGAACATTTCGAAGGGCGACAAGAAGAAGAAGCGCAAGAGGAAGGAGAGCTATGCCATCTACATCTACAAGGTGCTGAAGCAGGTGCACCCTGACACGGGCATCTCGTCGAAGGCGATGAGCATCATGAACAGCTTCGTGAACGACATTTTCGAGCGCATCGCGGCCGAGGCGTCTCGCCTGGCGCACTACAACAAGCGCTCGACCATCACGTCCCGCGAGATCCAGACCGCTGTGCGGCTGTTGCTGCCTGGCGAGCTGGCCAAGCACGCCGTGAGCGAGGGCACGAAGGCGGTGACCAAGTACACGAGCTCCAAGTAAGGAGGTGGCTCTGGAATGGAAGGAGATCCTCCGTTGCGAGAGCGGCAAAACGGCCCTTTTCAGGGCCACCAAATGGCCTTTGCGGGAAGGGCGGAATTGTTGTTGTTGTTGTTTTTGTTTTGTTTTGTGTGTGAGTGGGTGGACGGTGGCAATAGCTACCGCTTTGGTTGCGACGCGACGGGGTGGGGTGGCCGATGCGATGAATAATTTGATTGTTTATGGGGCGCGTCGCGTGTCGCGTGTTGCGGGGTGCGGCCACGGTGTGACGTGGAATGGAGGCACGTGCGCACAAGTCGTTGTCTGCGAGGGGGGGGGGGGGAAGTGCGATCGGTGATGTGCCCTTTGGATGGAGGTGCCGGTTAGTTACGTGACGGGTGGAAACGACACGCGATTGTTGGGAATGTCAGTGTGTAACGACGGCCGTTTGCGGGTCGGTTTGCACGCCATATATGGCGAGGGTGAAATGTGTCTGTAAATGCAGCGTGGAGGCGTGTGAGTGACGTTTAAATGTGAACGCGCATTGAGACACACCACTGTGTATTGCATTGTACGGGCGACACGCACGATGATATGTACCTTTCCCCCGACTCTGATTTCGATAGTCGTGTCTGACCGACTGTGTCTGCTTGTGTGCGTACGACGCACGCACACCGACGTCGTCATTGAAGATGCATGCTCGCGTGTCCAGTGCAGTACAGTAGAGTAAGCGCGACGCTAGAAGACGACGGTCGCTTTGGCGAATGTGCGTACACGTGTTTGTGTGTATGTCGGTGATGTGGTCCGATCCGTCGCCTCTGGGAAACTGTCGATCGGCGCGGTACACCGGACGTCTTGAACACCCGTCATACCGTCATACCGTCATACCGTTGGTACACCGTCGCGCTGAGAACGGTTACCGAAAGGTGAACGAACCTCTGATCGGTCGAATGTCTGGGCAGAACGTGAGGAGAGAATGGTGGAGGAAAGGACAGAGGGGAAAAAACAAATATATATATAGAGAGAGAGAGAGAGAGAGAGAGAGAGAGAGAGAGAGAAACGGAAAAAAAACCAAACAAAACGGAGAAACGCAGTGTAGAGCAACGGAACGTTCCCGTGTCGGAGGTGTATTGTAGCCGCACTGAAATGCGCGTAACGGCGCGGCGGCAAGTGTCTGCCGTGGTGAACGTTACCTTTGACGGCTGAATTGTGCGTTGCGTTGCTTTGCTTTCCCGGATGTGTATGTAACGTAACGTTCGTTGAGATGGTTCTGAGGAAGAATGTACGACAGTGCCCGTGCCGTCTATGTTCGTGTGCAAAGCCATTGTGTGTGTGTGTGTGTGTGTGTGTGTTGTTTTGAGAATTGCGTCCGGGAATGGCGGTGGGCGTGCCCTGCATGTGGCCCGGAAGGCTGTTCGTTTCGCGGTAGTGTGTGGACAGGGGAGGGGCACGCGTAACGCTGCTGGCATGGCATGGCATGGCATTCGGGAGATGGGAGGGGGCAAACGAAGAAAACAAGACGCGGAGGCTATAAAGACGGGGAGGGGCGCGGTGTGGGTGGCTTGCGCTGCGCTCGGCTGGCGCGTGCGGCGTTGTTTTTGTGCAAAAGAAGAGAAAACGAATGGGTTGCCGGGAGGGGGCCGTTGTGGTGTAGCCGCAGACGCGGCTGTCAGTGAACGTGGTGAGACCGAGGGATGCGGGAGGGGCGGGGGCGGGGAAGACGCTAGAAGAAGGAGAAAAACGCTGCTGCAACCAACATAAAATGAGGCCCTTTGTAACCTGCCAGCAACAAAACAACAACAAAAAAAAAAAAAGGCGTCTATCAACATTGAATGTAAATGGAAATGGACCCAAGTGTAACCTCCCCGCACAAATAGTCGTAAGTAAGTGAGTGAGTGAGTGAGTGAGTGAGTGAGTGAGTGAATGATGATAAAAATGTGCCAGAATGTTGTTAACGTCCCTAGAAAATGAACGAACGAAGATTGATGAGAAACGCGCGATAATATGATGAATGGAAATAATGAACCATGAACATCTCAACAGACATAATTGAAAACCCGATAAACGTTGTAAGGGCAGCGCTGGCTGACCTTCGGCCCTGTGTATTCTGAAACGCCCCCCTTTGAACAACAATGTATACAAAACTGTGCTTAAACTGACACACAATATTTTGAGCGCAACGCAATCTGACTATCAAAGATCCCTGCAAAAGAATGGCCCTGAGTAACATTAAAGTACACCTGTCGGAAATCACTTACCTCACAAAAATCTTCATTACTCGAACTACTGCAATACAGCGAGCACCACTGCTGCCAGCTAAATAAGAGATTCCAAACTACGGAGGGCACTAACTACCGATAGGGATAGTTAGCAAAGTAAAGATGTTTAATAGAGAACAACAAACAATGTATTTACCCTTAATATCATCACCAGTCATAATATATGTAATTTGAAACGTCCGCCATCTCTGTCCTCACATGCACCAGTGCTGGCGGCTCACCCCTAACTGCGCAACGCTACGCGCTGTTCACATCCAGCTATAGCAGTTCATGACAACAACAATGCAAACTAGCCACAGACTGCACACAGCACAGGCAGTGATTTTCACGCGGAGCGCTACGTGGCATTACCAATATAAAAATCTAAACAAACAGCGTACGTACAAATTAGAATAAAAAGAGCAAAAGATCGTTACGTCAAAAAAAAAAAAAAAAAAAACAAAAAAGACAAAAGAGAAAAAACAAACTGCATCTATATGTGCTCTTAACTGTAGATACCTGTACACAGCGTCGTGCAATGAATGCCGGCTCACATTTAATTTTGATTGTTGGAGGAAATGCGTAGGAAATATTATTTAAATGGAAATGAATGGTTGTACTTTAAAAAAGTTTGTTTGGAAACAAAGTATTATTGGGGCATTTTGTTGTGAAGAAAATAGTTACAATTGACATACAGTATTAGATTTGCGCAATGCAGCTTCATTACCTTACCTGTAATAACAGTATGCATCGTCCCGAACGGAGACCAGAGTCGCGAGAAGAGCACGCCGCCGCCCGCTCAGTACAACCGTCCACTCGCTAATACTGTCGACTGACTACTACCTCTCCCGACCCGCCACATATAGATGACAACTGTTCCTGCCGACCCGCTACGTGCTACTAGTGTCGTGTGGCGCAGACTAGCGACGATAAGAAACGCTCTGGTCAGAGATTGTGTCGTGCCTCGCCATCGCTGGTAATGAGTACATACGTGTTTCAGCGCGCGTACCGGAAGACGCAGTGCGGAGCCAGAGACTGTGTTGTCGAGGCCGTCGACGCAGTGCATGTCGGTCGGTCGAGTGCGTGCGGGAGGGCAGAGAGGCAGCGTCGGCACGGAGATGCACGCACGGGGGCTGCGGCGTGGCGCGTTTGCGGTAGGCGCCTTTGGTGGCAACGGCCGGGACAAGCAGCGGTGTATGGTGTGGTGCGGGCCGGACAGGGGCGGAGGAGGAGGAGGAGGCGGCGCGACGATGGCATTGGGGCGGAAACGGGGACGGGGACGGCGACGGCGGATGTTGAGAGGCGTCACGCGCGGACCGACACAGACGCACAGATAGATAGGTAGGAAGAAGAAGAAGGGGCGGCTGGTGAGTGAGTGCAATTTAGGCGGTAGACACAAGAGGTCGGCACGGCATTTGCGTGATGTGGCGTTGTGACGGGGTGTGCTCGCTTGCCTCGTTTTGTTGATGCGCGCAGGAAGATGTGCAGAGCAGCGGCGGGCGGCTCGGCTCGGTTCGGTTTGGCCCGGCGGGCCGCGCTGTTGTCGCGGACGTGAGCGCCCCCTGGCGGGTGGCCGGAGGCGGCGCGGCGTGTTGGACGTGTGGCTGGCGGCAGTGCACAATTGCGAGTGGCTGGCGGTGTGGCGGTTGGCGCGTCGGGCGGCCGAGAGAGAGGAGAGGTATGTGTTTGCGGGCGCCTTTGCTGCGCGGCGTCGTGCAGGGCGGGCGGGCGGGCGCCTGTCGACTGTGTGTGTGTGTGTGTGTGTGTGTGTGGCGAATTGGCGGCGTTGTGCTCCGGCCGAAGGCGTCTGGAGAGGAGAGTTGGTCGTGATGTCATGTCGCGCCGTGTCATGTTTGCGAAACGGCTGCCGAGAGGTGTGGTGGTAGCGAGCCGGTCGGTGTCGGTGCGATGGGAATGTGCGTTTGGCGGTTTCGGTGTGCTTTTTGCGGCGTGAGAGTGGGGCGGGCGGGCAGGCTTGCTGTTGTTGGTTCCTTGTGTCTTGTGTGTAGCTTGATGGCAACGTGGAAGGGCGCCGGTTTCGAGCCGTGCGTGTGGTTGTCGACGTTGACTGGTTGGGGTGTGCCGTTGCACGTGCATGTTTGGGTCGTTGGTGTGGTTTTGGCTGGCTGGCTGGCTGGCTGGCTGTGTGTGTGTACGACGGGAAGGGGGAGGCGGCGGTGGATAGTGCAGTAGTTGTGTCGTTGGCACGGGCGTCGGGTGCGGCTGTGCGTAGTGGCGGAAAGGTGTCGGTTGCGGGAAGCGAGGCCGTCGTTGGCGGTGTCGCGTGCCTTCGTGAATCGAGTGGGGGCGGGGAAAGGAGCAGCGTGCCGCTGCGTCGTGGCCGTTAGCCAGAGGCTGTGCTTTGATAGTTTTGTGGACGGTTCGTGCGAGGCGATTTGTTGCCTGCCCTATGTTTGTTTGTTTGTTGTTTTGGAGACGACGACTGGTTGGTGGCGTGCGCGCGAGCGAAGTGGCGGTGTGCGTTTCCCGTGTCGACTGCCGGCCGGCGACAGGTGCGCCGTCGGTGGGGTGGGTGGCCGGCACAAGTAGGGGCGGCGGCGTCGTTGCGGTGTGTTTGTGTTGTCGGCGACAGCTGTTTGTGCGGTGCGTGTGAATGGTGGTGCAAACGTGTGCTGGCGTTGAGGCTGCGACCGCGGCGTGTTGTTGGTTGATGTTGAACAGCGGCTGTGTGCGGTGGTGGTGTTGCCGCACGTGCATCCGGCCCGGCGCGGAAAGCGCAGTTGCGGCGGCCCTTCGGTGCCAGCCACGTCGCGTGAGCGGCGGGTTGCTCTGGTCGACACGTGGTGCTCTGGTTTGTTGTTTGGTGCCCTTTGGCCGGTGGGTGGTCCGTGTGTCTCGGTATCTGGTCGTGGTCGTGCTGCCCGTTTGTCGGCGTTGTCCTGTGGCTTCGCTTTTGTTTTTGCGGCGTGCCGACGACCCGACGCGACCTTTACACCCAAAGTGTGGCGCCCGAAGGTGAACCAACGTCGTAATCCGACCTGGGCGCTTAAGCTCTAAGCCTAAGCTGAGCGAACCGAACCTGTAGCGTTGCGTAGCGTGAGGTGCGGTGAGGTCAGCCTCAGCGCCAAGTAAGCCAAGCTGTCCGGCCGTGAGGTGGGTGGGTAGGTAGGTGCGGCTGCTGCGGCCACCTGACGCCCGACGTGTGTTTGAATGCTTAACCTAAGTTTGAGGCTTAACCTAACCCAAGTGGCCTTAACCTAACCTAACCTAACCTAACCTCTGACGCCCGACGTGTGTTTGAATGCTTAACCTAAGTTTGACGCTTAACCTAACACCGACCCTTAACCTAACCGAGGTGCCCCTAACCTAACCTTAATGTAACGTAACCTAACCTAACCTCTGACGCCTGACGTGTGTTTTGAATGCTTAACCTAACCCAAGTGCCCTTAACCTAACCCACGTCCACCGAACCTAACCGAGACGTGTGAACCTAATGTCTAACTCGTAACGCGTGATGTTGGCTGTCGTGTGTGCTGACGGCAGATTGGGTTGGTCTGTAGTTGCGGATTTCGGGTTTGCCTCGGGCGAGGGGTTGGCTCGTAAGCGGCGAGGGGCGCTCCGGCGGAGCATGTTGCTTTGCAGGCGGCGCCCGTTTTTGCGGCGGGCACAATTGAAATTGTTGGGAAACGAACGAAAGGGCTGTGAATGTTGGCGGGCGAGAGGAGGAGGACGTGGCCCGACGGCTGCGGGCCGATCGGGAAACGGTGGGAGGGCGATGGGGCGGCGGAGGTGCGTTTGCACGGCCGTCATCGCCGCACGCCTCCGCTTGTGTGGCTGTGGCGCCGGCCGCGCTGGCCGGGCTGCCGCGGCGACGGTGCGGGGCTTTTGCCGAAGGTTTGGCCATTGTGGCCGGTCGCCGGCTGGGGCTGTGGGGGCGGCATTTGGGCGTGGGCGGCGATTCTCGGCGGGCCGACCCAGGCTGTAGCGCGCGGTGGCTGCAGTTTGGCCGTGGTTTGCGGCGCTGCCGTGGCGACTGGTTGGCGACTGTGGTGTGGCTGTGTGTAGCCCCATCCTCGGTGGTTTGAAAGGCGCGGGTGGTTGTGGCGCAGGTGTGGGGCTGCTCCGCACAGGCTGTCGGACGTTGGGCGGTAGCAAGCGCGGGAGGCGCGGCGCGGCGGCGCGCAGAGTGGCGGCCGCTCTCTCGGCCGTCCGCGCCCGCCCGCGACACTGGCTGGGCCTGTGCGTCGAGGCGGCTATTCCTCTGCTGTGCGCTCCGCTCGCTGCGTGTCTCCTCTCGCTCTCGCTGCTCGCTGTGTGTTAACGCGCGTCGTCGAAATGGCAGATCAGGCGGCTACGAACGAGACTGCTGCGGCACCCGCCGCCACCGGCACTACGAAGAAGGCAAAGTCTGCGTCGTCTGCGAAGAAGCCGCGCGCCAAGCCTGCGCACCCGCGCACCTCTGAGATGGTGACGGCCGCCATCAAGAGTCTGAAGGAGCGCGGCGGATCGTCGCTGCAGGCGATCAAGAAGTACATTGCCGCGCACTACAAGCTGGACGCGGAGAAGCTGGCGCCGTTTATCAAGAAGTACCTCAAGTCGGCCGTGGTGGCGGGCGAGCTGGTGCAGACGAAGGGGAAGGGCGCGTCCGGCTCTTTCAAGCTTGCCGGCGCCGGCGGCGGGGCGGCTGAGGGCGGCAAGGCTCGTGCTGGCGGTGCCAAGAAGAAGCGCGCCGCTCCGGCCAGCAAGGAGAAGAAGGGCGCCCGTGCGGCCGGCGCAAAGAAGGCTGGTGGCGTGAAGGCGGCGACTGGTCGGAAGGCGGGCGCCGCCAAGAAGGCGTCTGCGGCGTCGGCCGCTCCCGCCGGTGCGAAGAAGGCGGCTGCTGCCAAGCCGGCCAAGGCCAAGTCGCCGTCGAAGGCGAAGAAGGCCGCCAAGGTTCCGACGAAGAAGCCGAAGGCGCCGCGCCCGAAGAAGGCGACGACGCCGTCTAAGGCGAAGGCTTCGCCCAAGAAGAAGAAGTAGAGAGGAATGGGAAAGGAAGGGTTGGCGGTTGACTCCGTCGTCCGCACCCCCCGTCCCCGTCGTCTAGTGGCGCGCAACAGACGCGCGGCCCAAAACGGCCCTTCTCAGGGCCATCAAAGCACGTCGGGAAGGTTTTGATTGTCGTGTTTGTGTTGCGGTGTGGTTGTGTCGTCTGGCGTTTCTGTATGCCCGTGTGTGGATACTGTTTGCGTGCCGTGGTGGTTGGATTGCGGGGGGGGGGTCGGTGGCGGGTGCGGGCGGCGGTAGCGGTTTTGTCGTTGCGGTTGATTGTCGCCGTTTTTTTTTTTTGGTCGCGGCCGGCCGACGGTTGGTTTTGTGTCATGTTGTTTGAATACTTTGGTTGGCCTGCCTGCCGTCTTCTCGGATGTGTCTTGTCTTGTGTGTGTGTTCTTGCAACGGGGGCGGGGGACGTTGAGATGTGGAAAGGGTCGGTGGCGTTGGACGTGCCTGGCTTTTTGTTTCGTTTTCTTTTCGAAACGAAGCGGCGGCCGGCCGTGTGGTTGACGGCGTCGGCCGATGGGTATTGTGCGCTTTGAGCGCCGCGCCGGGGAGGCATGATGTTGATTGTTGCGCGCGCCAGCAAGCTGGCAGGGGAGAGCGGCTGTGGCGGACGGACGGGAAGTGGAAGTGGTGTTTTGTCTTTGGTTCTGTGGTTGTGGGGCGAGAGGCGACCGACAAAGTTTGCTCGCGACGGAGTGATGTTAGTGGCCCTTAAAAGGGCCGTTTTGTTTGTTGCGTGCGTGGGCGGTGCCCAGCGGCTGGCGCGGTGTTTAGGCGCGCTCGCCGCGGATGCGGCGCGCGAGCTGGATGTCCTTGGGCATGATGGTGACGCGCTTGGCGTGGATTGCGCACAGGTTGGTGTCTTCGAAGAGGCCGACGAGGTAGGCCTCGCTGGCCTCCTGCAGGGCCATGACCGCGGAGCTCTGGAAGCGCAGGTCGGTCTTGAAGTCCTGGGCGATCTCGCGCACTAGGCGCTGGAATGGCAGCTTGCGGATGAGCAGCTCTGTGCTCTTCTGGTAGCGCCTGATTTCTCGCAGGGCGACGGTGCCCGGCCTGTAGCGGTGGGGCTTCTTGACGCCGCCGGTGGCGGGCGCGCTCTTCCTCGCCGCCTTGGTGGCGAGCTGTTTGCGCGGCGCCTTTCCGCCGGTGGACTTGCGGGCCGTTTGCTTTGTGCGGGCCATAGCGGTAGCGGTTAGCGGAGCGGCGTGGAGGCGAGCGAGGTGCTGCGTCGGGTGCTGCCTTGACGACACGGGCGCGCGCCAGCCACCGTGGTGCGCTTATATGCCCTCGGTTGCGCGTGGTGGGGGGAGGGCGGGCCAGAGTCTATATAGGGGGGCTGGCGCGTGCGCCGGGCGCAGACCGTAGCCGACTCGCTAGCGCCGGGTGAGGAGCCAGCCGCTGCAGCAGACGCTTTGCTTGCCTTGAGCTTTTTGAGGATTTAGAAGAGATGACTGGCCGCGGCAAGGGAGGAAAGGGGCTCGGCAAGGGTGGCGCCAAGCGGCACCGCAAGGTGTTGCGCGACAACATCCAGGGCATCACGAAGCCCGCGATCCGCCGCCTGGCTCGCAGGGGCGGCGTGAAGCGCATCTCTGGTCTGATCTACGAGGAGACCCGCGGAGTGCTGAAGGTGTTCCTGGAGAACGTGATCCGCGACGCGGTGACGTACACTGAGCACGCCAAGCGCAAGACTGTGACGGCCATGGACGTGGTGTACGCCCTGAAGAGGCAGGGGCGCACCCTGTACGGTTTCGGCGGTTAGGCGCGTCGCAGCCGGTGTGCTGTGCCGCGTTGGCCTTCCCGCGGCCGTGGGAGAGACGAAAACGGCCCTTTTCAGGGCCACCACACTGTTCGGAAATTGAAAAGTGCGAAAGAGTCTGTGTTGTTGCTGCGTGTGTTGCCTGCCTGCCTTGTTTCTTTCATTCTTCATTTCGTTTGCGTTTGACTGACGTGACGTGACTGGGAGAAAGGAAAGGAAGCGGGTCTTGTGGCTGTGTGTGTGTGTGTGTGTGTGTGTGTGTGTGTGTGTGTGTGTGCGTGCGCGCGCGCGCGAGAGAGGGCGTTGTGTGTGTGTTTGTTTTGTTTATCGATCGATGGAGACGCCGGGCGTTGTTGTTGTTGTTGTTGTTGTTGTTGTGCGAGAGGCGGTGAATATTTGCGTGGTTTTGGCTGTGTGTTTGCGGCGGCGTTGGAGTTGCCGAGGCAAGGCGTGCCCATAGGCGGCCGGATCAGCTGTTTCGTTTGTATGGGGCGCGCGGGAGTGGAGGGCGGTGTGTCGACACGCTCGTTTAACAGTTGGTGATTATTGCTGTCGTTGTCGTTTGGAAGGCGACTGTGCGTGCGTGGAGGTGCTTGAGGCAAACGAAAAACAAAAGAGAAACGTGTGTGTGGCCACACGGGCTGTGGACGACAAGATGGCGGCGGCTCTTCTTGTTGTTCTTCTCTCTTTCCTTTAGTCCTCTACCGTTAGAGGGGGAGTTGGTGGAGGTTATTGTCGCCTGTGGACATTTGCTCCTCTTTTCTGTGTGTTGTTCTTATCTTTGGTAGTGTGCTTTTTCGGACGTTGCTGTTTGTTGAGAGTGATTATGTGTTCTGTTTGTGCTACTGCTGGAGTAGCGACTCGGGTCTTGCACATCTGTCCCTGTGGTGTTCATATTGCCCAAGGGTCAAGACGTAATAGTCATTTTCTGAATTCCGCGCGGTGGCGTAGAACGCTTGTGCCAGGGCGCGGAATCGTGTTGTGGGTGGTTGTAGGCAGGTCTGCCGCGGGGACGTGTAAGGCCCGTCGTAGAGCGCTCTGCTTTGGACCCTTCTGTAGGCGATGCATCGTCGACCTGGCTGCATAGCCCCTATAGAGGGCGCGCATATTTCCAGTATCGCTACCCCTGTTGCGGGGTCGAGGGAACAGGGGTACAGGATCTGCATCCTGGCGTGAGCGTTTGTGCCAAGTTGCCCTATGTGACACTTCGATGTCAGGCGTGACACCGAGGTACCTCGCAGAATATCTGCCCCTGCAATCGTAGCAGTTGGTATGGTCTTCTTGCCGGCGGCGGCTGTGGAAGTGAAGTTAAGTTAAAGTAAAGTAAAGTAAAGCAAAGCGCGGCGAGGACGACTGAAATTTTGCTTTGGACGTAGGTTTGTGTGGTGGCCCTGAAAAGGGCCGATTGTTGTGAGCCGAGCCGGGCCGGCAAAGCGCGTTGCGTGCAGGGGAGCACGCAGCGCTGCTGGGCGGCGGGTCCGCGTGCCGATTGCCTGGCCTCTCTGTTTAGGCCTTCTTCTCGGTCTTCTTTGGCAGCAGGACGGCCTGGATGTTGGGCAGGACACCACCCTGTGCGATGGTGACGCCCGACAGGAGCTTGTTGAGCTCCTCGTCGTTGCGGATGGCAAGCTGCAGGTGGCGCGGGATGATGCGCGTCTTCTTGTTGTCGCGGGCCGCGTTTCCGGCCAGCTCGAGCACCTCAGCCGCGAGGTACTCCATGACGGCGGCGAGGTAGACGGGCGCCCCGGCGCCGACGCGCTCGGCGTAGTTTCCCTTGCGCAGGAGGCGGTGGATTCTGCCGACCGGGAACTGGAGCCCGGCCCTGCTTGAGCGGGACTTTGACTTGCCCTTGACTTTGCCTCCCTTTCCGCGTCCGGACATGGCGATGCGCTGTGGTGTAAAAAAACGAGACGAGACGAAGGACGGTGCGAGCCGCAGCGAGTCGAGCAGCGGAGTGGCGGCGCCGCCAGGGGTGGGGGTCCTTTATGCTCTCGGGTGCGGCGGCCGGTTGCGCTCGCGGCCCATTGGTCGGCGGCCGCAACGGGGCGAGCTGGTAAAGGTGCGGCGGCGGGGCGCGCTGGGTGCCACTGTGTGGGGAGACGCTGACTAGAGCGGAGCGCTTGCTGCTGGTGTTGCTGCCGTACGTTCTTGTTTGTTTGCGATGCCGCCCAAGACTAGCGGGAAGGCCGCCAAGAAGGCTGGCAAGGCGCAGAAGAACATTTCGAAGGGCGACAAGAAGAAGAAGCGCAAGAGGAAGGAGAGCTATGCCATCTACATCTACAAGGTGCTGAAGCAGGTGCACCCTGACACGGGCATCTCGTCGAAGGCGATGAGCATCATGAACAGCTTCGTGAACGACATTTTCGAGCGCATCGCGGCCGAGGCGTCTCGCCTGGCGCACTACAACAAGCGCTCGACCATCACGTCCCGCGAGATCCAGACCGCTGTGCGGCTGTTGCTGCCTGGCGAGCTGGCCAAGCACGCCGTGAGCGAGGGCACGAAGGCGGTGACCAAGTACACGAGCTCCAAGTAAGGAGGTGGCTCTGGAATGGAAGGAGATCCTCCGTTGCGAGAGCGGCAAAACGGCCCTTTTCAGGGCCACCAAATGGCCTTTGCGGGAAGGGCGGAATTGTTGTTGTTGTTGTTTTTGTTTTGTTTTGTGTGTGAGTGGGTGGACGGTGGCAATAGCTACCGCTTTGGTTGCGACGCGACGGGGTGGGGTGGCCGATGCGATGAATAATTTGATTGTTTATGGGGCGCGTCGCGTGTCGCGTGTTGCGGGGTGCGGCCACGGTGTGACGTGGAATGGAGGCACGTGCGCACAAGTCGTTGTCTGCGAGGGGGGGGGGGGGAAGTGCGATCGGTGATGTGCCCTTTGGATGGAGGTGCCGGTTAGTTACGTGACGGGTGGAAACGACACGCGATTGTTGGGAATGTCAGTGTGTAACGACGGCCGTTTGCGGGTCGGTTTGCACGCCATATATGGCGAGGGTGAAATGTGTCTGTAAATGCAGCGTGGAGGCGTGTGAGTGACGTTTAAATGTGAACGCGCATTGAGACACACCACTGTGTATTGCATTGTACGGGCGACACGCACGATGATATGTACCTTTCCCCCGACTCTGATTTCGATAGTCGTGTCTGACCGACTGTGTCTGCTTGTGTGCGTACGACGCACGCACACCGACGTCGTCATTGAAGATGCATGCTCGCGTGTCCAGTGCAGTACAGTAGAGTAAGCGCGACGCTAGAAGACGACGGTCGCTTTGGCGAATGTGCGTACACGTGTTTGTGTGTATGTCGGTGATGTGGTCCGATCCGTCGCCTCTGGGAAACTGTCGATCGGCGCGGTACACCGGACGTCTTGAACACCCGTCATACCGTCATACCGTCATACCGTTGGTACACCGTCGCGCTGAGAACGGTTACCGAAAGGTGAACGAACCTCTGATCGGTCGAATGTCTGGGCAGAACGTGAGGAGAGAATGGTGGAGGAAAGGACAGAGGGGAAAAAACAAATATATATATAGAGAGAGAGAGAGAGAGAGAGAGAGAGAGAGAGAGAGAAAACGGAAAAAAAACCAAACAAAACGGAGAAACGCAGTGTAGAGCAACGGAACGTTCCCGTGTCGGAGGTGTATTGTAGCCGCACTGAAATGCGCGTAACGGCGCGGCGGCAAGTGTCTGCCGTGGTGAACGTTACCTTTGACGGCTGAATTGTGCGTTGCGTTGCTTTGCTTTCCCGGATGTGTATGTAACGTAACGTTCGTTGAGATGGTTCTGAGGAAGAATGTACGACAGTGCCCGTGCCGTCTATGTTCGTGTGCAAAGCCATTGTGTGTGTGTGTGTGTGTGTGTGTGTTGTTTTGAGAATTGCGTCCGGGAATGGCGGTGGGCGTGCCCTGCATGTGGCCCGGAAGGCTGTTCGTTTCGCGGTAGTGTGTGGACAGGGGAGGGGCACGCGTAACGCTGCTGGCATGGCATGGCATGGCATTCGGGAGATGGGAGGGGGCAAACGAAGAAAACAAGACGCGGAGGCTATAAAGACGGGGAGGGGCGCGGTGTGGGTGGCTTGCGCTGCGCTCGGCTGGCGCGTGCGGCGTTGTTTTTGTGCAAAAGAAGAGAAAACGAATGGGTTGCCGGGAGGGGGCCGTTGTGGTGTAGCCGCAGACGCGGCTGTCAGTGAACGTGGTGAGACCGAGGGATGCGGGAGGGGCGGGGGCGGGGAAGACGCTAGAAGAAGGAGAAAAACGCTGCTGCAACCAACATAAAATGAGGCCCTTTGTAACCTGCCAGCAACAAAACAACAACAAAAAAAAAAAAAGGCGTCTATCAACATTGAATGTAAATGGAAATGGACCCAAGTGTAACCTCCCCGCACAAATAGTCGTAAGTAAGTAGTGAGTGAGTGAGTGAGTGAGTGAGTGAGTGAGTGAATGATGATAAAAATGTGCCAGAATGTTGTTAACGTCCCTAGAAAATGAACGAACGAAGATTGATGAGAAACGCGCGATAATATGATGAATGGAAATAATGAACCATGAACATCTCAACAGACATAATTGAAAACCCGATAAACGTTGTAAGGGCAGCGCTGGCTGACCTTCGGCCCTGTGTATTCTGAAACGCCCCCCTTTGAACAACAATGTATACAAAACTGTGCTTAAACTGACACACAATATTTTGAGCGCAACGCAATCTGACTATCAAAGATCCCTGCAAAAGAATGGCCCTGAGTAACATTAAAGTACACCTGTCGGAAATCACTTACCTCACAAAAATCTTCATTACTCGAACTACTGCAATACAGCGAGCACCACTGCTGCCAGCTAAATAAGAGATTCCAAACTACGGAGGGCACTAACTACCGATAGGGATAGTTAGCAAAGTAAAGATGTTTAATAGAGAACAACAAACAATGTATTTACCCTTAATATCATCACCAGTCATAATATATGTAATTTGAAACGTCCGCCATCTCTGTCCTCACATGCACCAGTGCTGGCGGCTCACCCCTAACTGCGCAACGCTACGCGCTGTTCACATCCAGCTATAGCAGTTCATGACAACAACAATGCAAACTAGCCACAGACTGCACACAGCACAGGCAGTGATTTTCACGCGGAGCGCTACGTGGCATTACCAATATAAAAATCTAAACAAACAGCGTACGTACAAATTAGAATAAAAAGAGCAAAAGATCGTTACGTCAAAAAAAAAAAAAAAAAAAACAAAAAAGACAAAAGAGAAAAAACAAACTGCATCTATATGTGCTCTTAACTGTAGATACCTGTACACAGCGTCGTGCAATGAATGCCGGCTCACATTTAATTTTGATTGTTGGAGGAAATGCGTAGGAAATATTATTTAAATGGAAATGAATGGTTGTACTTTAAAAAAGTTTGTTTGGAAACAAAGTATTATTGGGGCATTTTGTTGTGAAGAAAATAGTTACAATTGACATACAGTATTAGATTTGCGCAATGCAGCTTCATTACCTTACCTGTAATAACAGTATGCATCGTCCCGAACGGAGACCAGAGTCGCGAGAAGAGCACGCCGCCGCCCGCTCAGTACAACCGTCCACTCGCTAATACTGTCGACTGACTACTACCTCTCCCGACCCGCCACATATAGATGACAACTGTTCCTGCCGACCCGCTACGTGCTACTAGTGTCGTGTGGCGCAGACTAGCGACGATAAGAAACGCTCTGGTCAGAGATTGTGTCGTGCCTCGCCATCGCTGGTAATGAGTACATACGTGTTTCAGCGCGCGTACCGGAAGACGCAGTGCGGAGCCAGAGACTGTGTTGTCGAGGCCGTCGACGCAGTGCATGTCGGTCGGTCGAGTGCGTGCGGGAGGGCAGAGAGGCAGCGTCGGCACGGAGATGCACGCACGGGGGCTGCGGCGTGGCGCGTTTGCGGTAGGCGCCTTTGGTGGCAACGGCCGGGACAAGCAGCGGTGTATGGTGTGGTGCGGGCCGGACAGGGGCGGAGGAGGAGGAGGAGGCGGCGCGACGATGGCATTGGGGCGGAAACGGGGACGGGGACGGCGACGGCGGATGTTGAGAGGCGTCACGCGCGGACCGACACAGACGCACAGATAGATAGGTAGGAAGAAGAAGAAGGGGCGGCTGGTGAGTGAGTGCAATTTAGGCGGTAGACACAAGAGGTCGGCACGGCATTTGCGTGATGTGGCGTTGTGACGGGGTGTGCTCGCTTGCCTCGTTTTGTTGATGCGCGCAGGAAGATGTGCAGAGCAGCGGCGGGCGGCTCGGCTCGGTTCGGTTTGGCCCGGCGGGCCGCGCTGTTGTCGCGGACGTGAGCGCCCCCTGGCGGGTGGCCGGAGGCGGCGCGGCGTGTTGGACGTGTGGCTGGCGGCAGTGCACAATTGCGAGTGGCTGGCGGTGTGGCGGTTGGCGCGTCGGGCGGCCGAGAGAGAGGAGAGGTATGTGTTTGCGGGCGCCTTTGCTGCGCGGCGTCGTGCAGGGCGGGCGGGCGGGCGCCTGTCGACTGTGTGTGTGTGTGTGTGTGTGTGTGTGGCGAATTGGCGGCGTTGTGCTCCGGCCGAAGGCGTCTGGAGAGGAGAGTTGGTCGTGATGTCATGTCGCGCCGTGTCATGTTTGCGAAACGGCTGCCGAGAGGTGTGGTGGTAGCGAGCCGGTCGGTGTCGGTGCGATGGGAATGTGCGTTTGGCGGTTTCGGTGTGCTTTTTGCGGCGTGAGAGTGGGGCGGGCGGGCAGGCTTGCTGTTGTTGGTTCCTTGTGTCTTGTGTGTAGCTTGATGGCAACGTGGAAGGGCGCCGGTTTCGAGCCGTGCGTGTGGTTGTCGACGTTGACTGGTTGGGGTGTGCCGTTGCACGTGCATGTTTGGGTCGTTGGTGTGGTTTTGGCTGGCTGGCTGGCTGGCTGGCTGTGTGTGTGTACGACGGGAAGGGGGAGGCGGCGGTGGATAGTGCAGTAGTTGTGTCGTTGGCACGGGCGTCGGGTGCGGCTGTGCGTAGTGGCGGAAAGGTGTCGGTTGCGGGAAGCGAGGCCGTCGTTGGCGGTGTCGCGTGCCTTCGTGAATCGAGTGGGGGCGGGGAAAGGAGCAGCGTGCCGCTGCGTCGTGGCCGTTAGCCAGAGGCTGTGCTTTGATAGTTTTGTGGACGGTTCGTGCGAGGCGATTTGTTGCCTGCCCTATGTTTGTTTGTTTGTTGTTTTGGAGACGACGACTGGTTGGTGGCGTGCGCGCGAGCGAAGTGGCGGTGTGCGTTTCCCGTGTCGACTGCCGGCCGGCGACAGGTGCGCCGTCGGTGGGGTGGGTGGCCGGCACAAGTAGGGGCGGCGGCGTCGTTGCGGTGTGTTTGTGTTGTCGGCGACAGCTGTTTGTGCGGTGCGTGTGAATGGTGGTGCAAACGTGTGCTGGCGTTGAGGCTGCGACCGCGGCGTGTTGTTGGTTGATGTTGAACAGCGGCTGTGTGCGGTGGTGGTGTTGCCGCACGTGCATCCGGCCCGGCGCGGAAAGCGCAGTTGCGGCGGCCCTTCGGTGCCAGCCACGTCGCGTGAGCGGCGGGTTGCTCTGGTCGACACGTGGTGCTCTGGTTTGTTGTTTGGTGCCCTTTGGCCGGTGGGTGGTCCGTGTGTCTCGGTATCTGGTCGTGGTCGTGCTGCCCGTTTGTCGGCGTTGTCCTGTGGCTTCGCTTTTGTTTTTGCGGCGTGCCGACGACCCGACGCGACCTTTACACCCAAAGTGTGGCGCCCGAAGGTGAACCAACGTCGTAATCCGACCTGGGCGCTTAAGCTCTAAGCCTAAGCTGAGCGAACCGAACCTGTAGCGTTGCGTAGCGTGAGGTGCGGTGAGGTCAGCCTCAGCGCCAAGTAAGCCAAGCTGTCCGGCCGTGAGGTGGGTGGGTAGGTAGGTGCGGCTGCTGCGGCCACCTGACGCCCGACGTGTGTTTGAATGCTTAACCTAAGTTTGAGGCTTAACCTAACCCAAGTGGCCTTAACCTAACCTAACCTAACCTAACCTCTGACGCCCGACGTGTGTTTGAATGCTTAACCTAAGTTTGACGCTTAACCTAACACCGACCCTTAACCTAACCGAGGTGCCCCTAACCTAACCTTAATGTAACGTAACCTAACCTAACCTCTGACGCCTGACGTGTGTTTTGAATGCTTAACCTAACCCAAGTGCCCTTAACCTAACCCACGTCCACCGAACCTAACCGAGACGTGTGAACCTAATGTCTAACTCGTAACGCGTGATGTTGGCTGTCGTGTGTGCTGACGGCAGATTGGGTTGGTCTGTAGTTGCGGATTTCGGGTTTGCCTCGGGCGAGGGGTTGGCTCGTAAGCGGCGAGGGGCGCTCCGGCGGAGCATGTTGCTTTGCAGGCGGCGCCCGTTTTTGCGGCGGGCACAATTGAAATT
>NW_026047000.1:0-5000 GCF_023864275.1 Schistocerca cancellata
TAAGTCTGTAGGGCGCGATGTATGCTGTTTACATGTCTTTGGCGCTGCGGTGAATTATTATTATTATTGCGAGGGCACGAGAGATGCAACAGATGTGAACATCATTTAGTTGCAACGCTGGGCAGTGTTATAGATCTACAACGAGTAATAGGAGGGTAGGAAAATATGGGCAACGGTTCGCGCGCGCCCTCTGGTCCTGACATCAACGTCCACAATAAACAGACCATACCGCCCTCTATGGGACGACGCTGACACCGCCACCCACAGACACAACACAGCCATCTATGAGAATGTGACCAAACTACATTGCCGTCTGGCCCAGAAACGACACCTCCATCTACAGGAATCCAACGGAACTACACCAACCATACTGCCAAACCACAGCATCGCCATCTATGACAATGTGACGAAACCACATGCAATAGCCCCATCTACGCGAATCGGACGACACTACGTCCACCATGTCGCGCGCAACACGAAAACTAAATACCGCCATCTGCAAGTCTCCCGAAACATGACCTGCTGCACCGACGATACCGCCATCTATGAGACGCCACCCCGACTACGACATCGCTAGGTCCCACAGTACCCATTTTTCGACGCCACCCACAAAGCCTGCATCATCTGTCCACCACAGGAACCCGAACGCCAGTGCCTGCGTCGCACGAAGTAGTCAACCGACAATCACTCCACCCGCACCCGCACGTGCCCCACCCCAACCGCCCAAATCGCAACCCAAGCGGATGAACGGCGGACTCTTCCCGCACTCGTACGTTGCAATCCACCCCTATATCTTGCGTTTCATGACGAGTTATATCCAATATGCCAAATTCCCGCTGTCCCTATACATGCTGTAAGTCTGTGCACACAATATGAACCACACCTCAGCGAGACACTCCATCACACATTACTCTCTGCCTGTAACAGACACAGATACGATATGTAAGCACCAGCATGGACCAACGTCCGGTGCATCCTCTCCGCCACAGTACACCATCCACACTATGATAACCACACCAGGGGGTCCAATTATAAAATAGAATATCCCACCCGTCCAACATCCACAATTGCTCAGATAAGCCACCAACACCCACACATGTCCTACACAGGGGTGCACCCAACACCACCACACTGCCTCCTGTTACGGCACAGAAACAATGGCAGGAATGAATCACACAGGTCTGCCACTCCCTTGCCGCAACCACAGACGCGGCGCGCCTCCAGTCACGAGCGAAAAGCGCATCCTGACGAGACAGAACTGCTGTGACATACTGACGCTGCCTCAGACATTCACTTACAATGATCACTACCAACGAACCTGCCCCCCCCCCCCCCCCCCAAACACACTATCTCTTACCATGTTGTGTACTGTAATCCAACCCATTTTGCACCTTAACCTAACCAAATTTGTAACGCAATTTGTACCGCAATGTAACGCAATTTGTACCGCAATGTAACGCAATTTGTACCGCAATGTAACGCAATTTGTAACGCAATTTGTGTCTTAACCTAACCCACGTTGTGCCTTAACCTAACCCACGTTGTGCCTTAACCTAACCCACGTTGTGCCTTAACCTAACACACGTTGTGCCTTAACGTAACCCACGTTGTGCCTTAACGTAACCCACGTTGTGCCTTAACGTAACCCACGTTGTGCCTTAACGTAACCCACGTTGTGCCTTAACGTAACCCACGTTGTGCCTTAACGTAACCCACGTTGTGCCTTAACGTAACCCACGTTGTGCCTTAACGTAACCCACGTTGTGCCTTAACCTAACCCACGTTGTGCCTTAACCTAACCCACGTTGTGCCTTAACCTAACACACGTTGTGCCTTAACGTAACCCACGTTGTGCCTTAACGTAACCCACGTTGTGCCTTAACGTAACCCACGTTGTGCCTTAACGTAACCCACGTTGTGCCTTAACGTAACCCACGTTGTGCCTTAACGTAACCCACGTTGTGCCTTAACGTAACCCACGTTGTGCCTTAACCTAACCCACGTTGTGCCTTAACCTAACCCACGTTGTGCCTTAACCTAACCCACGTTGTGCCTTAACCTAACCCACGTTGTGCCTTAACGTAACCCACGTTGTGCCTTAACGTAACCCACGTTGTGCCTTAACGTAACCCACGTTGTGCCTTAACGTAACCCACGTTGTGCCTTAACGTAACCCACGTTGTGCCTTAACGTAACCCACGTTGTGCCTTAACGTAACCCACGTTGTGCCTTAACGTAACCCACGTTGTGCCTTAACGTAACCCACGTTGTGCCTTAACCTAACCCACGTTGTGCCTTAACCTAACCCACGTTGTGCCTTAACCTAACCCACGTTGTGCCTTAACCTAACCCACGTTGTGCCTTAACCTAACCCACGTTGTGCCTTAACCTAACCCACGTTGTGCCTTAACCTAACCCACGTTGTGCCTTAACCTAACCCACGTTGTGCCTTAACCTAACCCACGTTGTGCCTTAACCTAACCCACGTTGTGCCTTAACCTAACCCACGTTGTGCCTTAACCTAACCCACGTTGTGCCTTAACCTAACCCACGTTGTGCCTTAACCTGCTCTGTAATTGGCATATGACACGTTACATTAATCTAGTGTTGTCTAACCACAACCCTCTGAATATAGTTCGCTACTCGCACCGCCCACCCTCTTGTGTGTCGTTTCATGTTGAACACTTCGCAAGTGTTGCTTACTTTTTACATGCTCCCGCTGTACACTGTAATGTGGACAACTGCAGGATGTACATCGCCCCCCCCCCTCCACCCTGCCTTCGCACGCTGGTCGTTCAGGTGCTTGCGTGTTCAATGCCCTTCGCAGCTGTTCACTGGCATTCGCATGTCGAAGCGCTCAGTCTACGTCGTGGTACGGCCTGTGTCCACTGTCCGCTGATATCGTAAGCTTAATCCTCACATTGTACTGCACATAGGTCCGTATGTACTGAATGATACGCTGTGGCACATGTGTGACCGTACGACTGCGCCCAACAACAGCGAACCATACGGTCCAAATGTTGTGCACTCAGCCACGTGCCGTCTCCCCATAACAGCTACATTGCAGTGTGGTACGCCATAGAGACGTGTGGGAGTAACGGACGCCCTGGATGGCGATCAGCATGAGCCGTCTGTTGATGTAGTGGCGCGTGTATTCAAACGTAGTCGTCTCTTCTCACACAGTGTGATAGCATGGTGCACCGCGTTCCACATCTGCGACATGGTACAGATGCTGGTTGACAGTCGGTCTCGTAATGGACATCGCATACGTAGGGGGCCACCTCCCACGTGTTCTCTAGTCGTGCACATTTTGTTGCGTGTATGTGGGCAGACGTAGTGTGTCGTGACACCTAACAGACAGGTATGCAATAATCGTTGCATTTGCAAACTGGGATGGACGTCTACGTTTGCTGGTGACGTGACGCAACGCAAATGAACAACTGGTAAACCCATTGTGGTGCGGTTGTTGTTGCTGGAGGTAAATCAGTAAGGGCAAATCTGTGTGTGAAGCGATACGCGGCGGTGGCTGGGTGGGACCGTCCCCGGCCGGTGAGGGGGGGCCGCCCGGCGTGCTGGCCGCGCGGTGCGTGGGCGCACGCGCTACAGCCGGCTGGTGGGGGCGCCCAGTGGCAGGCGCGCCGGCCGACGGACGCGGCAGGCGGCGCAGCTGCGCGCCGGGGCACCCTGCGCGCGGCGCCGGGCGGCCAAAGTGGGTCCTCGCGGGCCCGGTGCGAAGCGCGGTGGACATCTGCAGTGTGCTGGTCCGACTGAGGACTGTGTGCGTTGAGGATGCGCCGCCGCCCGGCACTCGGCGCCGCGACGCCGTCTGCTGCTCGGTCGCCCCAGCGGTTCTCGCTGGTGGTTTGTATCGCAGTTGTGCAGACGTGTTGGCACGTGCGCTGTGCTGGGAGAGTTCGCTTCGGCACCCACGTGGGGCCTTTGCCCTTCTGTGGCGCTGGCGTTGGAGCTGCCGGTCACCGTAGGTGGCGCGTGTTGTCTCCCGCCGGCAATGCCACGACAGCACGCTCCCGGGCCTCTGTCGGCAGCGGCAAGCTCAGTTGGGAGCACGGGTGGTCGCACCTAAAGCGTCTACTCGCCTAACTCCGGGCGATTGCGCCTCTCTCGAACCCGACCAAGTACTTAGGACGGCGCTGCGCGCCGCCGGGACCTGAGAGGGTTTCGAGGTGTATTGTGCAGGGGAGCTCAGCCTCCTCCTGTTTGCAGAATAATTGAGCGGACGCTTGCGTGTTCGCGCGGGCCCCTGGGACACACTCCCGGGCGGCCGGCTGCTCAGCTCTAGTTGACGCAGCTCCCTGGTTGATCCTGCCAGTAGTCATATGCTTGTCTCAAAGATTAAGCCATGCATGTCTCAGTACAAGCCGCATTAAGGTGAAACCGCGAATGGCTCATTAAATCAGTTATGGTTCCTTAGATCGTACCCACGTTACTTGGATAACTGTGGTAATTCTAGAGCTAATACATGCAAACAGAGTCCCGACCAGAGATGGAAGGGACGCTTTTATTAGATCAAAACCAATCGGTCGGCTCGTCCGGTCCGTTTGCCTTGGTGACTCTGAATAACTTTGGGCTGATCGCACGGTCCTCGTACCGGCGACGCATCTTTCAAATGTCTGCCTTATCAACTGTCGATGGTAGGTTCTGCGCCTACCATGGTTGTAACGGGTAACGGGGAATCAGGGTTCGATTCCGGAGAGGGAGCCTGAGAAACGGCTACCACATCCAAGGAAGGCAGCAGGCGCGCAAATTACCCACTCCCGGCACGGGGAGGTAGTGACGAAAAATAACGATACGGGACTCATCCGAGGCCCCGTAATCGGAATGAGTACACTTTAAATCCTTTAACGAGTATCTATTGGAGGGCAAGTCTGGTGCCAGCAGCCGCGGTAATTCCAGCTCCAATAGCGTATATTAAAGTTGTTGCGGTTAAAAAGCTCGTAGTTGGATTTGTGTCCCACGCTGTTGGTTCACCGCCCGTCGGT
>NW_026047000.1:12500-15000 GCF_023864275.1 Schistocerca cancellata
CCCCTATATCTTGCGTTTCATGACGAGTTATATCCAATATGCCAAATTCCCGCTGTCCCTATACATGCTGTAAGTCTGTGCACACAATATGAACCACACCTCAGCGAGACACTCCATCACACATTACTCTCTGCCTGTAACAGACACAGATACGATATGTAAGCACCAGCATGGACCAACGTCCGGTGCATCCTCTCCGCCACAGTACACCATCCACACTATGATAACCACACCAGGGGGTCCAATTATAAAATAGAATATCCCACCCGTCCAACATCCACAATTGCTCAGATAAGCCACCAACACCCACACATGTCCTACACAGGGGTGCACCCAACACCACCACACTGCCTCCTGTTACGGCACAGAAACAATGGCAGGAATGAATCACACAGGTCTGCCACTCCCTTGCCGCAACCACAGACGCGGCGCGCCTCCAGTCACGAGCGAAAAGCGCATCCTGACGAGACAGAACTGCTGTGACATACTGACGCTGCCTCAGACATTCACTTACAATGATCACTACCAACGAACCTGCCCCCCCCCCCCCCCCCAAACACACTATCTCTTACCATGTTGTGTACTGTAATCCAACCCATTTTGCACCTTAACCTAACCAAATTTGTAACGCAATTTGTACCGCAATGTAACGCAATTTGTACCGCAATGTAACGCAATTTGTACCGCAATGTAACGCAATTTGTAACGCAATTTGTGTCTTAACCTAACCCACGTTGTGCCTTAACCTAACCCACGTTGTGCCTTAACCTAACCCACGTTGTGCCTTAACCTAACACACGTTGTGCCTTAACGTAACCCACGTTGTGCCTTAACGTAACCCACGTTGTGCCTTAACGTAACCCACGTTGTGCCTTAACGTAACCCACGTTGTGCCTTAACGTAACCCACGTTGTGCCTTAACGTAACCCACGTTGTGCCTTAACGTAACCCACGTTGTGCCTTAACGTAACCCACGTTGTGCCTTAACCTAACCCACGTTGTGCCTTAACCTAACCCACGTTGTGCCTTAACCTAACACACGTTGTGCCTTAACGTAACCCACGTTGTGCCTTAACGTAACCCACGTTGTGCCTTAACGTAACCCACGTTGTGCCTTAACGTAACCCACGTTGTGCCTTAACGTAACCCACGTTGTGCCTTAACGTAACCCACGTTGTGCCTTAACGTAACCCACGTTGTGCCTTAACCTAACCCACGTTGTGCCTTAACCTAACCCACGTTGTGCCTTAACCTAACCCACGTTGTGCCTTAACGTAACCCACGTTGTGCCTTAACGTAACCCACGTTGTGCCTTAACGTAACCCACGTTGTGCCTTAACGTAACCCACGTTGTGCCTTAACGTAACCCACGTTGTGCCTTAACGTAACCCACGTTGTGCCTTAACGTAACCCACGTTGTGCCTTAACGTAACCCACGTTGTGCCTTAACGTAACCCACGTTGTGCCTTAACGTAACCCACGTTGTGCCTTAACCTAACCCACGTTGTGCCTTAACCTAACCCACGTTGTGCCTTAACCTAACCCACGTTGTGCCTTAACCTAACCCACGTTGTGCCTTAACCTAACCCACGTTGTGCCTTAACCTAACCCACGTTGTGCCTTAACCTAACCCACGTTGTGCCTTAACCTAACCCACGTTGTGCCTTAACCTAACCCACGTTGTGCCTTAACCTAACCCACGTTGTGCCTTAACCTGCTCTGTAATTGGCATATGACACGTTACATTAATCTAGTGTTGTCTAACCACAACCCTCTGAATATAGTTCGCTACTCGCACCGCCCACCCTCTTGTGTGTCGTTTCATGTTGAACACTTCGCAAGTGTTGCTTACTTTTTACATGCTCCCGCTGTACACTGTAATGTGGACAACTGCAGGATGTACATCGCCCCCCCCCCTCCACCCTGCCTTCGCACGCTGGTCGTTCAGGTGCTTGCGTGTTCAATGCCCTTCGCAGCTGTTCACTGGCATTCGCATGTCGAAGCGCTCAGTCTACGTCGTGGTACGGCCTGTGTCCACTGTCCGCTGATATCGTAAGCTTAATCCTCACATTGTACTGCACATAGGTCCGTATGTACTGAATGATACGCTGTGGCACATGTGTGACCGTACGACTGCGCCCAACAACAGCGAACCATACGGTCCAAATGTTGTGCACTCAGCCACGTGCCGTCTCCCCATAACAGCTACATTGCAGTGTGGTACGCCATAGAGACGTGTGGGAGTAACGGACGCCCTGGATGGCGATCAGCATGAGCCGTCTGTTGATGTAGTGGCGCGTGTATTCAAACGTAGTCGTCTCTTCTCACACAGTGTGATAGCATGGTGCACCGCGTTCCACATCTGCGACATGGTACAGATGCTGGTTGACAGTCGGTCTCGTAATGGACATCGCATACGTAGGGGGCCACCTCCCACGTGTTCTCTAGTCGTGCACATTTTGTTGCGTGTATGTGGGCAGACGTAGTGTGTCGTGACACC
>NW_026047001.1:0-5000 GCF_023864275.1 Schistocerca cancellata
CCCACCGGTGGGAGCGTCGCGTGGAGGCGGCGGCGTCGGGTGGGTGCCGTGCGGCGGTCGCGGTGCCCGGCAGGCGACGGTGAGTTTTCGCCGGCCCCAGCGCCGTGTGGTAACATAGCGTCCACCGCAGTACGGTGACCTACAATACCTCTAATCTATGGATGTGAAATAAAATATAATAAGACATGATGCTCCGCAAGAAAATAGACTTGGGATAGGGTGTGTCGTTGGCAAGTCCCCCGGGGCGGTTAGTGTGTGTGGTGATAAGTCTGTAGGGGTGCCTCAGTGAATTATTATTGTTGTTTTGTGACGTCGTCAATTGTTCTGTCCCTGTGGACAGATGCAACAGAGGTGAACATCATTTCGTTGAGGGCGTTTATTATTTCCATGTATCTGCAACGAGTAATAGGAGGGTGGGAAAATAGTACGAAGTATGCTTGCGTGAATAACGCGTGGTCAACGGTTCGCGCGCGCCCTCTGGTCCCGACGCCATCAACGTCCACAATAAACAGACCATACCGCATGATGTTGACAATGCCGCCCACAGGCACAACACAGCCATCTTTGGGAATGTGACCAAACTACATTGCCATCCGGCCAGAAACGACACCCTCCATCTACAGGAATCCAACGAAAACTACGCCAACCATACCTCCAAAACACGGCACCGCCATCTATGACAATGTGACGAAACCACATGCAATAGCTCCATCTACGCGAATCGGACGACACTACGTCCACCATGTCGAGCGCACCACAAACAAAAATACCGCCACCTGCAGGTCCCCCGCAACATGACCTGCTGCACCGATGATACCGCCATCTATGAGACGCCACGCCGACTACGACATCGCTAGGTCCCACAGTGCCCATTTTCCGACGCCACCCCACAAACCCTGCATCATCTGCCCACCACAGGAGCCCCAACGCCTGTGCCTGCGTCGCACGAAGTCGTCGACCGACAATCGCTCCACCCGCACCCGCACGTGCCCCACCCCAACCGCCCAAATCGCAACTCCAGCGGATGAACGGCGGACTCTTCCCGCACTCGTAACGTGCAATCCGCCCCTATATCTTGCGTTTCATGAAGAGTTATATCGAATATGCCATATTCCCGCTGTCCCTATACATGCTGTAAGTAGCTCGCTTGCTACAGCAGCAGCAGCAGCAGCAGCACCACCTCCGCGCGCTTCCCTGGGGGCACTGAACCGCAGGATGCGAGACCCCACGCCCAGTGGCAAACAGGGCTCCTCTCAGAATATAGGCGGTCCCTACCCCTCACAACGATGACGGTGGGAGGGCCGTTTTACGAGACCATTTCCTGCGGTGCCAACGCTGTCGTAGAGCCGATACTCCATCTTTGGTACAAGGCAATCATTCCGCTGTAAATCAGTACGTCACTCGTAGTTCAGTCACCTCACAGCACTGCTCAGTAAACTATGCAGGCCCACATAGATAGATTATGATAGATTATATACGCAAATGCCCCTATACATGCTGAACGTCCGTACACACAAAATGAACCACACGTCAGCCACACACTCTATCACACACTACTCTCTGCCTGTAACAGACACAGATACAACTACTAAGCACCAGCATGGACCAACGTCCGGTGCATCCTATCCGCCACAGTACACCAACTACGCTATGATAACCAGACCGGGAGGTCCAATCATAAAACAGAATACCCCACTCGTCCGACAACCACAATTGCTCAGAGAAGCCACCAACACCCACACATGTCCTACACAGGGGTGCACCCATCACCACCACACTGCCTCGTCTTACAGCACAAACACACTGGCAGGAATGAAACACACAGGTCTGCCGCAACCACAGACACGGCTCGCCCCCTCTCACTGGCGAAAAGCGCATCCCGACGTGACATAACTCCTTTGACACACTGACGCTGCCTCGGGCATCCACGTCCTACGGTCGATATCAACGAACCTCCCCCCCCCCCTCCCCCCCACAACACGCCATCCCATACCACATTGTGTACCGTACCCAAACCTAACGTGTACT
This sequence comes from Schistocerca cancellata, assembly GCF_023864275.1. Taxonomy (NCBI): domain Eukaryota; kingdom Metazoa; phylum Arthropoda; class Insecta; order Orthoptera; family Acrididae; genus Schistocerca; species Schistocerca cancellata. The sequence goes on from NW_026047001.1 coordinate 2,029, forward strand.
GTACTACAACGCAATGTGTACCATAACACAACCCAGTTTGTACCTTAACCTAACCTATGTCACCTTAACCTAACCTATGTCACCTTAACCTAACCTATGTCACCTTAACCTAACCTATGTCACCTTAACCTAACCTATGTCCCCTTAACCTAACCTATGTCACCTTAACCTAACCTATGTCACCTTAACCTAACCTATGTCACCTTAACCTAACCTATGTCACCTTAACCTAACCTATGTCACCTTAACCTAACCTATGTCACCTTAACCTAACCTATGTCACCTTAACCTAACCTATGTCACCTTAACCTAACCTATGTCACCTTAACCTAACCTATGTCACCTTAACCTAACCCATCTTGCACCTTAACCTAACCCATCTTGCACCTTAACCTAACCCATCTTGCACCTTAACCTAACCCATCTTGCACCTTAACCTAACCCATCTTGCACCTTAACCTAACCTATGTTGCACCTTAACCTAACCTGTGTTGCACCTTAACCTACCTCAATTTGCACCGCAATGTAACGCAATTTGCACCGCAATGTAACGCAATTTGCACCGCAATGTAACGCAATTTGCACCGCAATGTAACGCAATTTGCACCGCAATGTAACGCAATTTGCACCGCAATGTAACGCAATTTGCACCGCAATGTAACGCAATTTGCACCGCAATGTAACGCAATTTGCACCGCAATGTAACGCAATTTGCACCGCAATGTAACTCAATTTGCACCGCAATGTAACTCAATTTGCACCGCAATGTAACTCAATTTGCACCGCAATGTAACTCAATTTGCACCGCAATGTAACTCAATTTGCACCGCAATGTAACTCAATTTGCACCGCAATGTAACTCAATTTGCACCGCAATGTAACTCAATTTGCACCGCAATGTAATGCAATTTGCACCGCAATGTAATGCAATTTGTACCGCAATCTACCCCCACATTGTGCCTTAACCTAACCCACGTTGTGCCTTAACCTAACCCACATTGTGCCTTAACCTAACCCACATTGTGCCTTAACCTAACCCACGTTGTGCCTTAACCTAACCCACGTTGTGCCTTAACCTAACCCACGTTGTGCCTTAACCTAACCCAAGTTGTGCCTTAACCTAACCCAAGTTGTGCCTTAACCTAACCCAAGTTGTGCCTTAACCTAACCCAAGTTGTGCCTTAACCTAACCCAAGTTGTGCCTTAACCTAACCCAAGTTGTGCCTTAACCTAACCCAAGTTGTGCCTTAACCTAACCCAAGTTGTGCCTTAACCTAACCCAAGTTGTGCCTTACCCTGCTCTGTAATTGGCATATGACACGTTACATTAATGTATTGTCCAACCGCAACCCGCTCAGAATGTTGTGTACACAGCTACGTGTCATCTCCCCATAACAGCTGCATTGCAGTGTGGTACGCCATAGAGACGTGTGGGAGTAATGGACGCAGTGGATGGCGATCAGCATGAGCCGTCTGTTCATGTAGTGGCGCGTGTATGCAGACGTAGTAGTCTCTTCTCACACAATGTGATAGCACGGTGCCCCGCGTTCCACATCTGCGACATGCTACAGAGGCCGGTTGACAGTTGGTCGCGCAATGGACATCGCATACGTACGGGGGCACCTTCCACGTGCCCTCTAGTCGGGCACATTTTGTTGCGTGGATGTGAGCGGATGTAGTGTGTCTTGACACCTGACAGGCAGGCATGCAATAATAGTTGACTTTGCAAACGGGGATGGACGTGTACGTTTACTGGTGACGTTACGCAAATGAACAACTGGTAACCCGTTGTGGTGCGGTTGTCCTTGCTGGAGGTACATCTGTGAGGGCAACGATCGGTACAGCTACGAAGCGGTCCCCACCATACCAACGAACGTGAATGTGAATCTGGGTGTGAAGCGATACGCGGCTGTGGGTGGGTGGGACTGTCCCCGGCCGGTGAGGGGGGGCCGCCCGGCGTGCTGGCCGCGCGGTGCGTGGGCGCACGCGCTACAGCCGGCTGGTGGGGGCGCCCAGTGGCAGGCGCGCCGGCCGACGGACGCGGCAGGCGGCGCAGCTGCGCGCCGGGGCACCCTGCGCGCGGCGCCGTGCAGCCAAAGTGGGTCCTCGCCGGCCCGGTGCGAAGCGCGGTGGACATCTGCAGTGTGCTGGTCCGATTGAGGACTGTGTGCGTTGAGGATGCGCCGCCGCCCGGCACTCGGCGCCGCGACGCCGTCTGCTGCTCGGTCGCCCCAGCGGTTCTCGCTGGTGGTTTGTATCGCAGTTGTGCAGACGTGTTGGCACGTGCGCTGTGCTGGGAGAGTTCGCTTCGGCACCCACGTGGGGCCTTTGCCCTTCTGTGGCGCTGGCGTTGGAGCTGCCGGTCACCGTAGGTGGCGCGTGTTGTCTCCCGCCGGCAATGCCACGACAGCACGCTCCCGGGCCTCTGTCGGCAGCGGCAAGCTCAGTTGGGAGCACGGGTGGTCGCACCTAAAGCGTCTACTCGCCTAACTCCGGGCGATTGCGCCTCTCTCGAACCCGACCAAGTACTTAGGACGGCGCTGCGCGCCGCCGGGACCTGAGAGGGTTTCGAGGTGTATTGTGCAGGGGAGCTCAGCCTCCTCCTGTTTGCAGAATAATTGAGCGGACGCTTGCGTGTTCGCGCGGGCCCCTGGGACACACTCCCGGGCGGCCGGCTGCTCAGCTCTAGTTGACGCAGCTCCCTGGTTGATCCTGCCAGTAGTCATATGCTTGTCTCAAAGATTAAGCCATGCATGTCTCAGTACAAGCCGCATTAAGGTGAAACCGCGAATGGCTCATTAAATCAGTTATGGTTCCTTAGATCGTACCCACGTTACTTGGATAACTGTGGTAATTCTAGAGCTAATACATGCAAACAGAGTCCCGACCAGAGATGGAAGGGACGCTTTTATTAGATCAAAACCAATCGGTCGGCTCGTCCGGTCCGTTTGCCTTGGTGACTCTGAATAACT
>NW_026047001.1:12500-17500 GCF_023864275.1 Schistocerca cancellata
CCATACCTCCAAAACACGGCACCGCCATCTATGACAATGTGACGAAACCACATGCAATAGCTCCATCTACGCGAATCGGACGACACTACGTCCACCATGTCGAGCGCACCACAAACAAAAATACCGCCACCTGCAGGTCCCCCGCAACATGACCTGCTGCACCGATGATACCGCCATCTATGAGACGCCACGCCGACTACGACATCGCTAGGTCCCACAGTGCCCATTTTCCGACGCCACCCACAAACCCTGCATCATCTGCCCACCACAGGAGCCCCAACGCCTGTGCCTGCGTCGCACGAAGTCGTCGACCGACAATCGCTCCACCCGCACCCGCACGTGCCCCACCCCAACCGCCCAAATCGCAACTCCAGCGGATGAACGGCGGACTCTTCCCGCACTCGTAACGTGCAATCCGCCCCTATATCTTGCGTTTCATGAAGAGTTATATCGAATATGCCATATTCCCGCTGTCCCTATACATGCTGTAAGTAGCTCGCTTGCTACAGCAGCAGCAGCAGCAGCACCACCTCCGCGCGCTTCCCTGGGGGCACTGAACCGCAGGATGCGAGACCCCACGCCCAGTGGCAAACAGGGCTCCTCTCAGAATATAGGCGGTCCCTACCCCTCACAACGATGACGGTGGGAGGGCCGTTTTACGAGACCATTTCCTGCGGTGCCAACGCTGTCGTAGAGCCGATACTCCATCTTTGGTACAAGGCAATCATTCCGCTGTAAATCAGTACGTCACTCGTAGTTCAGTCACCTCACAGCACTGCTCAGTAAACTATGCAGGCCCACATAGATAGATTATGATAGATTATATACGCAAATGCCCCTATACATGCTGAACGTCCGTACACACAAAATGAACCACACGTCAGCCACACACTCTATCACACACTACTCTCTGCCTGTAACAGACACAGATACAACTACTAAGCACCAGCATGGACCAACGTCCGGTGCATCCTATCCGCCACAGTACACCAACTACGCTATGATAACCAGACCGGGAGGTCCAATCATAAAACAGAATACCCCACTCGTCCGACAACCACAATTGCTCAGAGAAGCCACCAACACCCACACATGTCCTACACAGGGGTGCACCCATCACCACCACACTGCCTCGTCTTACAGCACAAACACACTGGCAGGAATGAAACACACAGGTCTGCCGCAACCACAGACACGGCTCGCCCCCTCTCACTGGCGAAAAGCGCATCCCGACGTGACATAACTCCTTTGACACACTGACGCTGCCTCGGGCATCCACGTCCTACGGTCGATATCAACGAACCTCCCCCCCCCCCCCTCCCCCCCACAACACGCCATCCCATACCACATTGTGTACCGTACCCAAACCTAACGTGTACTGTACTACAACGCAATGTGTACCATAACACAACCCAGTTTGTACCTTAACCTAACCTATGTCACCTTAACCTAACCTATGTCACCTTAACCTAACCTATGTCACCTTAACCTAACCTATGTCACCTTAACCTAACCTATGTCCCCTTAACCTAACCTATGTCACCTTAACCTAACCTATGTCACCTTAACCTAACCTATGTCACCTTAACCTAACCTATGTCACCTTAACCTAACCTATGTCACCTTAACCTAACCTATGTCACCTTAACCTAACCTATGTCACCTTAACCTAACCTATGTCACCTTAACCTAACCTATGTCACCTTAACCTAACCTATGTCACCTTAACCTAACCCATCTTGCACCTTAACCTAACCCATCTTGCACCTTAACCTAACCCATCTTGCACCTTAACCTAACCCATCTTGCACCTTAACCTAACCCATCTTGCACCTTAACCTAACCTATGTTGCACCTTAACCTAACCTGTGTTGCACCTTAACCTACCTCAATTTGCACCGCAATGTAACGCAATTTGCACCGCAATGTAACGCAATTTGCACCGCAATGTAACGCAATTTGCACCGCAATGTAACGCAATTTGCACCGCAATGTAACGCAATTTGCACCGCAATGTAACGCAATTTGCACCGCAATGTAACGCAATTTGCACCGCAATGTAACGCAATTTGCACCGCAATGTAACGCAATTTGCACCGCAATGTAACGCAATTTGCACCGCAATGTAACTCAATTTGCACCGCAATGTAACTCAATTTGCACCGCAATGTAACTCAATTTGCACCGCAATGTAACTCAATTTGCACCGCAATGTAACTCAATTTGCACCGCAATGTAACTCAATTTGCACCGCAATGTAACTCAATTTGCACCGCAATGTAACTCAATTTGCACCGCAATGTAACTCAATTTGCACCGCAATGTAATGCAATTTGCACCGCAATGTAATGCAATTTGTACCGCAATCTACCCCCACATTGTGCCTTAACCTAACCCACGTTGTGCCTTAACCTAACCCACATTGTGCCTTAACCTAACCCACATTGTGCCTTAACCTAACCCACGTTGTGCCTTAACCTAACCCACGTTGTGCCTTAACCTAACCCACGTTGTGCCTTAACCTAACCCAAGTTGTGCCTTAACCTAACCCAAGTTGTGCCTTAACCTAACCCAAGTTGTGCCTTAACCTAACCCAAGTTGTGCCTTAACCTAACCCAAGTTGTGCCTTAACCTAACCCAAGTTGTGCCTTAACCTAACCCAAGTTGTGCCTTACCCTGCTCTGTAATTGGCATATGACACGTTACATTAATGTATTGTCCAACCGCAACCCGCTCAGAATGTTGTGTACACAGCTACGTGTCATCTCCCCATAACAGCTGCATTGCAGTGTGGTACGCCATAGAGACGTGTGGGAGTAATGGACGCAGTGGATGGCGATCAGCATGAGCCGTCTGTTCATGTAGTGGCGCGTGTATGCAGACGTAGTAGTCTCTTCTCACACAATGTGATAGCACGGTGCCCCGCGTTCCACATCTGCGACATGCTACAGAGGCCGGTTGACAGTTGGTCGCGCAATGGACATCGCATACGTACGGGGGCACCTTCCACGTGCCCTCTAGTCGGGCACATTTTGTTGCGTGGATGTGAGCGGATGTAGTGTGTCTTGACACCTGACAGGCAGGCATGCAATAATAGTTGACTTTGCAAACGGGGATGGACGTGTACGTTTACTGGTGACGTTACGCAAATGAACAACTGGTAACCCGTTGTGGTGCGGTTGTCCTTGCTGGAGGTACATCTGTGAGGGCAACGATCGGTACAGCTACGAAGCGGTCCCCACCATACCAACGAACGTGAATGTGAATCTGGGTGTGAAGCGATACGCGGCTGTGGGTGGGTGGGACTGTCCCCGGCCGGTGAGGGGGGGCCGCCCGGCGTGCTGGCCGCGCGGTGCGTGGGCGCACGCGCTACAGCCGGCTGGTGGGGGCGCCCAGTGGCAGGCGCGCCGGCCGACGGACGCGGCAGGCGGCGCAGCTGCGCGCCGGGGCACCCTGCGCGCGGCGCCGTGCAGCCAAAGTGGGTCCTCGCCGGCCCGGTGCGAAGCGCGGTGGACATCTGCAGTGTGCTGGTCCGATTGAGGACTGTGTGCGTTGAGGATGCGCCGCCGCCCGGCACTCGGCGCCGCGACGCCGTCTGCTGCTCGGTCGCCCCAGCGGTTCTCGCTGGTGGTTTGTATCGCAGTTGTGCAGACGTGTTGGCACGTGCGCTGTGCTGGGAGAGTTCGCTTCGGCACCCACGTGGGGCCTTTGCCCTTCTGTGGCGCTGGCGTTGGAGCTGCCGGTCACCGTAGGTGGCGCGTGTTGTCTCCCGCCGGCAATGCCACGACAGCACGCTCCCGGGCCTCTGTCGGCAGCGGCAAGCTCAGTTGGGAGCACGGGTGGTCGCACCTAAAGCGTCTACTCGCCTAACTCCGGGCGATTGCGCCTCTCTCGAACCCGACCAAGTACTTAGGACGGCGCTGCGCGCCGCCGGGACCTGAGAGGGTTTCGAGGTGTATTGTGCAGGGGAGCTCAGCCTCCTCCTGTTTGCAGAATAATTGAGCGGACGCTTGCGTGTTCGCGCGGGCCCCTGGGACACACTCCCGGGCGGCCGGCTGCTCAGCTCTAGTTGACGCAGCTCCCTGGTTGATCCTGCCAGTAGTCATATGCTTGTCTCAAAGATTAAGCCATGCATGTCTCAGTACAAGCCGCATTAAGGTGAAACCGCGAATGGCTCATTAAATCAGTTATGGTTCCTTAGATCGTACCCACGTTACTTGGATAACTGTGGTAATTCTAGAGCTAATACATGCAAACAGAGTCCCGACCAGAGATGGAAGGGACGCTTTTATTAGATCAAAACCAATCGGTCGGCTCGTCCGGTCCGTTTGCCTTGGTGACTCTGAATAACTTTGGGCTGATCGCACGGTCCTCGTACCGGCGACGCATCTTTCAAATGTCTGCCTTATCAACTGTCGATGGTAGGTTCTGCGCCTACCATGGTTGTAACGGGTAACGGGGAATCAGGGTTCGATTCCGGAGAGGGAGCCTGAGAAACGGCTACCACATCCAAGGAAGGCAGCAGGCGCGCAAATTACCCACTCCCGGCACGGGGAGGTAGTGACGAAAAATAACGATACGGGACTCATCCGAGGCCCCGTAATCGGAATGAGTACACTTTAAATCCTTTAACGAGTATCTATTGGAGGGCAAGTCTGGTGCCAGCAGCCGCGGTAATTCCAGCTCCAATAGCGTATATTAAAGTTGTTGCGGTTAAAAAGCTCGTAGTTGGATTTGTGTCCCACGCTGTTGGTTCACCGCCCGTCGGTGTTTAACTGGCATGTATCGTGGGACGTCCTGCCGGTGGGGCGAGCCGAAGGCGTGCGACCGCCTCGTGCGTGTTCGTGCGTCCCGAGGCGGACCCCGTTGAAATCCTACCAAGGTGCTCTTTATTGAGTGTCTGGGTGGGCCGGCACGTTTACTTTGAACAAATTAGAGTGCTTAAAGCAGGCAAGCCCGCCTGAATACTGTGTGCATGGAATAATGGAATAGGACATCGG
>NW_026047001.1:25000-30000 GCF_023864275.1 Schistocerca cancellata
GGGCCGTTTTACGAGACCATTTCCTGCGGTGCCAACGCTGTCGTAGAGCCGATACTCCATCTTTGGTACAAGGCAATCATTCCGCTGTAAATCAGTACGTCACTCGTAGTTCAGTCACCTCACAGCACTGCTCAGTAAACTATGCAGGCCCACATAGATAGATTATGATAGATTATATACGCAAATGCCCCTATACATGCTGAACGTCCGTACACACAAAATGAACCACACGTCAGCCACACACTCTATCACACACTACTCTCTGCCTGTAACAGACACAGATACAACTACTAAGCACCAGCATGGACCAACGTCCGGTGCATCCTATCCGCCACAGTACACCAACTACGCTATGATAACCAGACCGGGAGGTCCAATCATAAAACAGAATACCCCACTCGTCCGACAACCACAATTGCTCAGAGAAGCCACCAACACCCACACATGTCCTACACAGGGGTGCACCCATCACCACCACACTGCCTCGTCTTACAGCACAAACACACTGGCAGGAATGAAACACACAGGTCTGCCGCAACCACAGACACGGCTCGCCCCCTCTCACTGGCGAAAAGCGCATCCCGACGTGACATAACTCCTTTGACACACTGACGCTGCCTCGGGCATCCACGTCCTACGGTCGATATCAACGAACCTCCCCCCCCCCCCCTCCCCCCCACAACACGCCATCCCATACCACATTGTGTACCGTACCCAAACCTAACGTGTACTGTACTACAACGCAATGTGTACCATAACACAACCCAGTTTGTACCTTAACCTAACCTATGTCACCTTAACCTAACCTATGTCACCTTAACCTAACCTATGTCACCTTAACCTAACCTATGTCACCTTAACCTAACCTATGTCCCCTTAACCTAACCTATGTCACCTTAACCTAACCTATGTCACCTTAACCTAACCTATGTCACCTTAACCTAACCTATGTCACCTTAACCTAACCTATGTCACCTTAACCTAACCTATGTCACCTTAACCTAACCTATGTCACCTTAACCTAACCTATGTCACCTTAACCTAACCTATGTCACCTTAACCTAACCTATGTCACCTTAACCTAACCCATCTTGCACCTTAACCTAACCCATCTTGCACCTTAACCTAACCCATCTTGCACCTTAACCTAACCCATCTTGCACCTTAACCTAACCCATCTTGCACCTTAACCTAACCTATGTTGCACCTTAACCTAACCTGTGTTGCACCTTAACCTACCTCAATTTGCACCGCAATGTAACGCAATTTGCACCGCAATGTAACGCAATTTGCACCGCAATGTAACGCAATTTGCACCGCAATGTAACGCAATTTGCACCGCAATGTAACGCAATTTGCACCGCAATGTAACGCAATTTGCACCGCAATGTAACGCAATTTGCACCGCAATGTAACTCAATTTGCACCGCAATGTAACTCAATTTGCACCGCAATGTAACTCAATTTGCACCGCAATGTAACTCAATTTGCACCGCAATGTAACTCAATTTGCACCGCAATGTAACTCAATTTGCACCGCAATGTAACTCAATTTGCACCGCAATGTAACTCAATTTGCACCGCAATGTAACTCAATTTGCACCGCAATGTAATGCAATTTGCACCGCAATGTAATGCAATTTGTACCGCAATCTACCCCCACATTGTGCCTTAACCTAACCCACGTTGTGCCTTAACCTAACCCACATTGTGCCTTAACCTAACCCACATTGTGCCTTAACCTAACCCACGTTGTGCCTTAACCTAACCCACGTTGTGCCTTAACCTAACCCACGTTGTGCCTTAACCTAACCCAAGTTGTGCCTTAACCTAACCCAAGTTGTGCCTTAACCTAACCCAAGTTGTGCCTTAACCTAACCCAAGTTGTGCCTTAACCTAACCCAAGTTGTGCCTTAACCTAACCCAAGTTGTGCCTTAACCTAACCCAAGTTGTGCCTTAACCTAACCCAAGTTGTGCCTTACCCTGCTCTGTAATTGGCATATGACACGTTACATTAATGTATTGTCCAACCGCAACCCGCTCAGAATGTTGTGTACACAGCTACGTGTCATCTCCCCATAACAGCTGCATTGCAGTGTGGTACGCCATAGAGACGTGTGGGAGTAATGGACGCAGTGGATGGCGATCAGCATGAGCCGTCTGTTCATGTAGTGGCGCGTGTATGCAGACGTAGTAGTCTCTTCTCACACAATGTGATAGCACGGTGCCCCGCGTTCCACATCTGCGACATGCTACAGAGGCCGGTTGACAGTTGGTCGCGCAATGGACATCGCATACGTACGGGGGCACCTTCCACGTGCCCTCTAGTCGGGCACATTTTGTTGCGTGGATGTGAGCGGATGTAGTGTGTCTTGACACCTGACAGGCAGGCATGCAATAATAGTTGACTTTGCAAACGGGGATGGACGTGTACGTTTACTGGTGACGTTACGCAAATGAACAACTGGTAACCCGTTGTGGTGCGGTTGTCCTTGCTGGAGGTACATCTGTGAGGGCAACGATCGGTACAGCTACGAAGCGGTCCCCACCATACCAACGAACGTGAATGTGAATCTGGGTGTGAAGCGATACGCGGCTGTGGGTGGGTGGGACTGTCCCCGGCCGGTGAGGGGGGGCCGCCCGGCGTGCTGGCCGCGCGGTGCGTGGGCGCACGCGCTACAGCCGGCTGGTGGGGGCGCCCAGTGGCAGGCGCGCCGGCCGACGGACGCGGCAGGCGGCGCAGCTGCGCGCCGGGGCACCCTGCGCGCGGCGCCGTGCAGCCAAAGTGGGTCCTCGCCGGCCCGGTGCGAAGCGCGGTGGACATCTGCAGTGTGCTGGTCCGATTGAGGACTGTGTGCGTTGAGGATGCGCCGCCGCCCGGCACTCGGCGCCGCGACGCCGTCTGCTGCTCGGTCGCCCCAGCGGTTCTCGCTGGTGGTTTGTATCGCAGTTGTGCAGACGTGTTGGCACGTGCGCTGTGCTGGGAGAGTTCGCTTCGGCACCCACGTGGGGCCTTTGCCCTTCTGTGGCGCTGGCGTTGGAGCTGCCGGTCACCGTAGGTGGCGCGTGTTGTCTCCCGCCGGCAATGCCACGACAGCACGCTCCCGGGCCTCTGTCGGCAGCGGCAAGCTCAGTTGGGAGCACGGGTGGTCGCACCTAAAGCGTCTACTCGCCTAACTCCGGGCGATTGCGCCTCTCTCGAACCCGACCAAGTACTTAGGACGGCGCTGCGCGCCGCCGGGACCTGAGAGGGTTTCGAGGTGTATTGTGCAGGGGAGCTCAGCCTCCTCCTGTTTGCAGAATAATTGAGCGGACGCTTGCGTGTTCGCGCGGGCCCCTGGGACACACTCCCGGGCGGCCGGCTGCTCAGCTCTAGTTGACGCAGCTCCCTGGTTGATCCTGCCAGTAGTCATATGCTTGTCTCAAAGATTAAGCCATGCATGTCTCAGTACAAGCCGCATTAAGGTGAAACCGCGAATGGCTCATTAAATCAGTTATGGTTCCTTAGATCGTACCCACGTTACTTGGATAACTGTGGTAATTCTAGAGCTAATACATGCAAACAGAGTCCCGACCAGAGATGGAAGGGACGCTTTTATTAGATCAAAACCAATCGGTCGGCTCGTCCGGTCCGTTTGCCTTGGTGACTCTGAATAACTTTGGGCTGATCGCACGGTCCTCGTACCGGCGACGCATCTTTCAAATGTCTGCCTTATCAACTGTCGATGGTAGGTTCTGCGCCTACCATGGTTGTAACGGGTAACGGGGAATCAGGGTTCGATTCCGGAGAGGGAGCCTGAGAAACGGCTACCACATCCAAGGAAGGCAGCAGGCGCGCAAATTACCCACTCCCGGCACGGGGAGGTAGTGACGAAAAATAACGATACGGGACTCATCCGAGGCCCCGTAATCGGAATGAGTACACTTTAAATCCTTTAACGAGTATCTATTGGAGGGCAAGTCTGGTGCCAGCAGCCGCGGTAATTCCAGCTCCAATAGCGTATATTAAAGTTGTTGCGGTTAAAAAGCTCGTAGTTGGATTTGTGTCCCACGCTGTTGGTTCACCGCCCGTCGGTGTTTAACTGGCATGTATCGTGGGACGTCCTGCCGGTGGGGCGAGCCGAAGGCGTGCGACCGCCTCGTGCGTGTTCGTGCGTCCCGAGGCGGACCCCGTTGAAATCCTACCAAGGTGCTCTTTATTGAGTGTCTGGGTGGGCCGGCACGTTTACTTTGAACAAATTAGAGTGCTTAAAGCAGGCAAGCCCGCCTGAATACTGTGTGCATGGAATAATGGAATAGGACCTCGGTTCTATTTTGTTGGTTTTCGGAACCCGAGGTAATGATTAATAGGGACAGGCGGGGGCATTCGTATTGCGACGTTAGAGGTGAAATTCTTGGATCGTCGCAAGACGAACAGAAGCGAAAGCATTTGCCAAGTATGTTTTCATTAATCAAGAACGAAAGTTAGAGGTTCGAAGGCGATCAGATACCGCCCTAGTTCTAACCATAAACGATGCCAGCCAGCGATCCGCCGCAGTTCCTCCGATGACTCGGCGGGCAGCCTCCGGGAAACCAAAGCTTTTGGGTTCCGGGGGAAGTATGGTTGCAAAGCTGAAACTTAAAGGAATTGACGGAAGGGCACCACCAGGAGTGGAGCCTGCGGCTTAATTTGACTCAACACGGGAAACCTCACCAGGCCCGGACACCGGAAGGATTGACAGATTGATAGCTCTTTCTTGATTCGGTGGGTGGTGGTGCATGGCCGTTCTTAGTTGGTGGAGCGATTTGTCTGGTTAATTCCGATAACGAACGAGACTCTAGCCTGCTAACTAGTCGCGTGACATCCTTCGTGCTGTCAGCGATTACTTTTCTTCTTAGAGGGACAGGCGGCTTCTAGCCGCACGAGATTGAGCAATAACAGGTCTGTGATGCCCTTAGATGTTCTGGGCCGCACGCGCGCTACACTGAAGGAATCAGCGTGTCTTCCTAGGCCGAAAGG
>NW_026047001.1:37500-40000 GCF_023864275.1 Schistocerca cancellata
ATACCACATTGTGTACCGTACCCAAACCTAACGTGTACTGTACTACAACGCAATGTGTACCATAACACAACCCAGTTTGTACCTTAACCTAACCTATGTCACCTTAACCTAACCTATGTCACCTTAACCTAACCTATGTCACCTTAACCTAACCTATGTCACCTTAACCTAACCTATGTCCCCTTAACCTAACCTATGTCACCTTAACCTAACCTATGTCACCTTAACCTAACCTATGTCACCTTAACCTAACCTATGTCACCTTAACCTAACCTATGTCACCTTAACCTAACCTATGTCACCTTAACCTAACCTATGTCACCTTAACCTAACCTATGTCACCTTAACCTAACCTATGTCACCTTAACCTAACCTATGTCACCTTAACCTAACCCATCTTGCACCTTAACCTAACCCATCTTGCACCTTAACCTAACCCATCTTGCACCTTAACCTAACCCATCTTGCACCTTAACCTAACCCATCTTGCACCTTAACCTAACCTATGTTGCACCTTAACCTAACCTGTGTTGCACCTTAACCTACCTCAATTTGCACCGCAATGTAACGCAATTTGCACCGCAATGTAACGCAATTTGCACCGCAATGTAACGCAATTTGCACCGCAATGTAACGCAATTTGCACCGCAATGTAACGCAATTTGCACCGCAATGTAACGCAATTTGCACCGCAATGTAACGCAATTTGCACCGCAATGTAACGCAATTTGCACCGCAATGTAACGCAATTTGCACCGCAATGTAACTCAATTTGCACCGCAATGTAACTCAATTTGCACCGCAATGTAACTCAATTTGCACCGCAATGTAACTCAATTTGCACCGCAATGTAACTCAATTTGCACCGCAATGTAACTCAATTTGCACCGCAATGTAACTCAATTTGCACCGCAATGTAATGCAATTTGCACCGCAATGTAATGCAATTTGTACCGCAATCTACCCCCACATTGTGCCTTAACCTAACCCACGTTGTGCCTTAACCTAACCCACATTGTGCCTTAACCTAACCCACGTTGTGCCTTAACCTAACCCACGTTGTGCCTTAACCTAACCCACGTTGTGCCTTAACCTAACCCAAGTTGTGCCTTAACCTAACCCAAGTTGTGCCTTAACCTAACCCAAGTTGTGCCTTAACCTAACCCAAGTTGTGCCTTAACCTAACCCAAGTTGTGCCTTAACCTAACCCAAGTTGTGCCTTAACCTAACCCAAGTTGTGCCTTAACCTAACCCAAGTTGTGCCTTACCCTGCTCTGTAATTGGCATATGACACGTTACATTAATGTATTGTCCAACCGCAACCCGCTCAGAATGTTGTGTACACAGCTACGTGTCATCTCCCCATAACAGCTGCATTGCAGTGTGGTATGCCATAGAGACGTGTGGGAGTAATGGACGCAGTGGATGGCGATCAGCATGAGCCGTCTGTTCATGTAGTGGCGCGTGTATGCAGACGTAGTAGTCTCTTCTCACACAATGTGATAGCACGGTGCCCCGCGTTCCACATCTGCGACATGCTACAGAGGCCGGTTGACAGTTGGTCGCGCAATGGACATCGCATACGTACGGGGGCACCTTCCACGTGCCCTCTAGTCGGGCACATTTTGTTGCGTGGATGTGAGCGGATGTAGTGTGTCTTGACACCTGACAGGCAGGCATGCAATAATAGTTGACTTTGCAAACGGGGATGGACGTGTACGTTTACTGGTGACGTTACGCAAATGAACAACTGGTAACCCGTTGTGGTGCGGTTGTCCTTGCTGGAGGTACATCTGTGAGGGCAACGATCGGTACAGCTACGAAGCGGTCCCCACCATACCAACGAACGTGAATGTGAATCTGGGTGTGAAGCGATACGCGGCTGTGGGTGGGTGGGACTGTCCCCGGCCGGTGAGGGGGGGCCGCCCGGCGTGCTGGCCGCGCGGTGCGTGGGCGCACGCGCTACAGCCGGCTGGTGGGGGCGCCCAGTGGCAGGCGCGCCGGCCGACGGACGCGGCAGGCGGCGCAGCTGCGCGCCGGGGCACCCTGCGCGCGGCGCCGTGCAGCCAAAGTGGGTCCTCGCCGGCCCGGTGCGAAGCGCGGTGGACATCTGCAGTGTGCTGGTCCGATTGAGGACTGTGTGCGTTGAGGATGCGCCGCCGCCCGGCACTCGGCGCCGCGACGCCGTCTGCTGCTCGGTCGCCCCAGCGGTTCTCGCTGGTGGTTTGTATCGCAGTTGTGCAGACGTGTTGGCACGTGCGCTGTGCTGGGAGAGTTCGCTTCGGCACCCACGTGGGGCCTTTGCCCTTCTGTGGCGCTGGCGTTGGAGCTGCCGGTCACCGTAGGTGGCGCGTGTTGTCTCCCGCCGGCAATGCCACGACAGCACGCTCCCGGGCCTCTGTCGGCAGCGGCAAGCTCAGTTGGGAGCACGGGTGGTCGCACCTAAAGCGTCTACTCGCCTAACTCCGGGCGATTGCGCCTCTCTCGAACCCGACCAAGT
>NW_026047001.1:50000-52500 GCF_023864275.1 Schistocerca cancellata
CGCAATGTAACGCAATTTGCACCGCAATGTAACGCAATTTGCACCGCAATGTAACTCAATTTGCACCGCAATGTAACTCAATTTGCACCGCAATGTAACTCAATTTGCACCGCAATGTAACTCAATTTGCACCGCAATGTAACTCAATTTGCACCGCAATGTAACTCAATTTGCACCGCAATGTAACTCAATTTGCACCGCAATGTAACTCAATTTGCACCGCAATGTAACTCAATTTGCACCGCAATGTAATGCAATTTGCACCGCAATGTAATGCAATTTGTACCGCAATCTACCCCCACATTGTGCCTTAACCTAACCCACGTTGTGCCTTAACCTAACCCACATTGTGCCTTAACCTAACCCACATTGTGCCTTAACCTAACCCACGTTGTGCCTTAACCTAACCCACGTTGTGCCTTAACCTAACCCACGTTGTGCCTTAACCTAACCCAAGTTGTGCCTTAACCTAACCCAAGTTGTGCCTTAACCTAACCCAAGTTGTGCCTTAACCTAACCCAAGTTGTGCCTTAACCTAACCCAAGTTGTGCCTTAACCTAACCCAAGTTGTGCCTTAACCTAACCCAAGTTGTGCCTTAACCTAACCCAAGTTGTGCCTTACCCTGCTCTGTAATTGGCATATGACACGTTACATTAATGTATTGTCCAACCGCAACCCGCTCAGAATGTTGTGTACACAGCTACGTGTCATCTCCCCATAACAGCTGCATTGCAGTGTGGTACGCCATAGAGACGTGTGGGAGTAATGGACGCAGTGGATGGCGATCAGCATGAGCCGTCTGTTCATGTAGTGGCGCGTGTATGCAGACGTAGTAGTCTCTTCTCACACAATGTGATAGCACGGTGCCCCGCGTTCCACATCTGTGACATGCTACAGAGGCCGGTTGACAGTTGGTCGCGCAATGGACATCGCATACGTACGGGGGCACCTTCCACGTGCCCTCTAGTCGGGCACATTTTGTTGCGTGGATGTGAGCGGATGTAGTGTGTCTTGACACCTGACAGGCAGGCATGCAATAATAGTTGACTTTGCAAACGGGGATGGACGTGTACGTTTACTGGTGACGTTACGCAAATGAACAACTGGTAACCCGTTGTGGTGCGGTTGTCCTTGCTGGAGGTACATCTGTGAGGGCAACGATCGGTACAGCTACGAAGCGGTCCCCACCATACCAACGAACGTGAATGTGAATCTGGGTGTGAAGCGATACGCGGCTGTGGGTGGGTGGGACTGTCCCCGGCCGGTGAGGGGGGGCCGCCCGGCGTGCTGGCCGCGCGGTGCGTGGGCGCACGCGCTACAGCCGGCTGGTGGGGGCGCCCAGTGGCAGGCGCGCCGGCCGACGGACGCGGCAGGCGGCGCAGCTGCGCGCCGGGGCACCCTGCGCGCGGCGCCGTGCAGCCAAAGTGGGTCCTCGCCGGCCCGGTGCGAAGCGCGGTGGACATCTGCAGTGTGCTGGTCCGATTGAGGACTGTGTGCGTTGAGGATGCGCCGCCGCCCGGCACTCGGCGCCGCGACGCCGTCTGCTGCTCGGTCGCCCCAGCGGTTCTCGCTGGTGGTTTGTATCGCAGTTGTGCAGACGTGTTGGCACGTGCGCTGTGCTGGGAGAGTTCGCTTCGGCACCCACGTGGGGCCTTTGCCCTTCTGTGGCGCTGGCGTTGGAGCTGCCGGTCACCGTAGGTGGCGCGTGTTGTCTCCCGCCGGCAATGCCACGACAGCACGCTCCCGGGCCTCTGTCGGCAGCGGCAAGCTCAGTTGGGAGCACGGGTGGTCGCACCTAAAGCGTCTACTCGCCTAACTCCGGGCGATTGCGCCTCTCTCGAACCCGACCAAGTACTTAGGACGGCGCTGCGCGCCGCCGGGACCTGAGAGGGTTTCGAGGTGTATTGTGCAGGGGAGCTCAGCCTCCTCCTGTTTGCAGAATAATTGAGCGGACGCTTGCGTGTTCGCGCGGGCCCCTGGGACACACTCCCGGGCGGCCGGCTGCTCAGCTCTAGTTGACGCAGCTCCCTGGTTGATCCTGCCAGTAGTCATATGCTTGTCTCAAAGATTAAGCCATGCATGTCTCAGTACAAGCCGCATTAAGGTGAAACCGCGAATGGCTCATTAAATCAGTTATGGTTCCTTAGATCGTACCCACGTTACTTGGATAACTGTGGTAATTCTAGAGCTAATACATGCAAACAGAGTCCCGACCAGAGATGGAAGGGACGCTTTTATTAGATCAAAACCAATCGGTCGGCTCGTCCGGTCCGTTTGCCTTGGTGACTCTGAATAACTTTGGGCTGATCGCACGGTCCTCGTACCGGCGACGCATCTTTCAAATGTCTGCCTTATCAACTGTCGATGGTAGGTTCTGCGCCTACCATGGTTGTAACGGGTAACGGGGAATCAGGGTTCGATTCCGGAGAGGGAGCCTGAGAAACGGCTACCACATCCAAGGAAGGCAGCAGGCGCGCAAATTACCCACTCCCGGCACGG
>NW_026047001.1:60000-65000 GCF_023864275.1 Schistocerca cancellata
CGACATCGCTAGGTCCCACAGTGCCCATTTTCCGACGCCACCCACAAACCCTGCATCATCTGCCCACCACAGGAGCCCCAACGCCTGTGCCTGCGTCGCACGAAGTCGTCGACCGACAATCGCTCCACCCGCACCCGCACGTGCCCCACCCCAACCGCCCAAATCGCAACTCCAGCGGATGAACGGCGGACTCTTCCCGCACTCGTAACGTGCAATCCGCCCCTATATCTTGCGTTTCATGAAGAGTTATATCGAATATGCCATATTCCCGCTGTCCCTATACATGCTGTAAGTAGCTCGCTTGCTACAGCAGCAGCAGCAGCAGCACCACCTCCGCGCGCTTCCCTGGGGGCACTGAACCGCAGGATGCGAGACCCCACGCCCAGTGGCAAACAGGGCTCCTCTCAGAATATAGGCGGTCCCTACCCCTCACAACGATGACGGTGGGAGGGCCGTTTTACGAGACCATTTCCTGCGGTGCCAACGCTGTCGTAGAGCCGATACTCCATCTTTGGTACAAGGCAATCATTCCGCTGTAAATCAGTACGTCACTCGTAGTTCAGTCACCTCACAGCACTGCTCAGTAAACTATGCAGGCCCACATAGATAGATTATGATAGATTATATACGCAAATGCCCCTATACATGCTGAACGTCCGTACACACAAAATGAACCACACGTCAGCCACACACTCTATCACACACTACTCTCTGCCTGTAACAGACACAGATACAACTACTAAGCACCAGCATGGACCAACGTCCGGTGCATCCTATCCGCCACAGTACACCAACTACGCTATGATAACCAGACCGGGAGGTCCAATCATAAAACAGAATACCCCACTCGTCCGACAACCACAATTGCTCAGAGAAGCCACCAACACCCACACATGTCCTACACAGGGGTGCACCCATCACCACCACACTGCCTCGTCTTACAGCACAAACACACTGGCAGGAATGAAACACACAGGTCTGCCGCAACCACAGACACGGCTCGCCCCCTCTCACTGGCGAAAAGCGCATCCCGACGTGACATAACTCCTTTGACACACTGACGCTGCCTCGGGCATCCACGTCCTACGGTCGATATCAACGAACCTCCCCCCCCCCCCCTCCCCCCCACAACACGCCATCCCATACCACATTGTGTACCGTACCCAAACCTAACGTGTACTGTACTACAACGCAATGTGTACCATAACACAACCCAGTTTGTACCTTAACCTAACCTATGTCACCTTAACCTAACCTATGTCACCTTAACCTAACCTATGTCACCTTAACCTAACCTATGTCACCTTAACCTAACCTATGTCCCCTTAACCTAACCTATGTCACCTTAACCTAACCTATGTCACCTTAACCTAACCTATGTCACCTTAACCTAACCTATGTCACCTTAACCTAACCTATGTCACCTTAACCTAACCTATGTCACCTTAACCTAACCTATGTCACCTTAACCTAACCTATGTCACCTTAACCTAACCTATGTCACCTTAACCTAACCTATGTCACCTTAACCTAACCCATCTTGCACCTTAACCTAACCCATCTTGCACCTTAACCTAACCCATCTTGCACCTTAACCTAACCCATCTTGCACCTTAACCTAACCCATCTTGCACCTTAACCTAACCTATGTTGCACCTTAACCTAACCTGTGTTGCACCTTAACCTACCTCAATTTGCACCGCAATGTAACGCAATTTGCACCGCAATGTAACGCAATTTGCACCGCAATGTAACGCAATTTGCACCGCAATGTAACGCAATTTGCACCGCAATGTAACGCAATTTGCACCGCAATGTAACGCAATTTGCACCGCAATGTAACGCAATTTGCACCGCAATGTAACTCAATTTGCACCGCAATGTAACTCAATTTGACCGCAATGTAACTCAATTTGCACCGCAATGTAACTCAATTTGCACCGCAATGTAACTCAATTTGCACCGCAATGTAACTCAATTTGCACCGCAATGTAACTCAATTTGCACCGCAATGTAACTCAATTTGCACCGCAATGTAACTCAATTTGCACCGCAATGTAATGCAATTTGCACCGCAATGTAATGCAATTTGTACCGCAATCTACCCCCACATTGTGCCTTAACCTAACCCACGTTGTGCCTTAACCTAACCCACATTGTGCCTTAACCTAACCCACATTGTGCCTTAACCTAACCCACGTTGTGCCTTAACCTAACCCACGTTGTGCCTTAACCTAACCCACGTTGTGCCTTAACCTAACCCAAGTTGTGCCTTAACCTAACCCAAGTTGTGCCTTAACCTAACCCAAGTTGTGCCTTAACCTAACCCAAGTTGTGCCTTAACCTAACCCAAGTTGTGCCTTAACCTAACCCAAGTTGTGCCTTAACCTAACCCAAGTTGTGCCTTAACCTAACCCAAGTTGTGCCTTACCCTGCTCTGTAATTGGCATATGACACGTTACATTAATGTATTGTCCAACCGCAACCCGCTCAGAATGTTGTGTACACAGCTACGTGTCATCTCCCCATAACAGCTGCATTGCAGTGTGGTACGCCATAGAGACGTGTGCTAGTAATGGACGCAGTGGATGGCGATCAGCATGAGCCGTCTGTTCATGTAGTGGCGCGTGTATGCAGACGTAGTAGTCTCTTCTCACACAATGTGATAGCACGGTGCCCCGCGTTCCACATCTGCGACATGCTACAGAGGCCGGTTGACAGTTGGTCGCGCAATGGACATCGCATACGTACGGGGGCACCTTCCACGTGCCCTCTAGTCGGGCACATTTTGTTGCGTGGATGTGAGCGGATGTAGTGTGTCTTGACACCTGACAGGCAGGCATGCAATAATAGTTGACTTTGCAAACGGGGATGGACGTGTACGTTTACTGGTGACGTTACGCAAATGAACAACTGGTAACCCGTTGTGGTGCGGTTGTCCTTGCTGGAGGTACATCTGTGAGGGCAACGATCGGTACAGCTACGAAGCGGTCCCCACCATACCAACGAACGTGAATGTGAATCTGGGTGTGAAGCGATACGCGGCTGTGGGTGGGTGGGACTGTCCCCGGCCGGTGAGGGGGGGCCGCCCGGCGTGCTGGCCGCGCGGTGCGTGGGCGCACGCGCTACAGCCGGCTGGTGGGGGCGCCCAGTGGCAGGCGCGCCGGCCGACGGACGCGGCAGGCGGCGCAGCTGCGCGCCGGGGCACCCTGCGCGCGGCGCCGTGCAGCCAAAGTGGGTCCTCGCCGGCCCGGTGCGAAGCGCGGTGGACATCTGCAGTGTGCTGGTCCGATTGAGGACTGTGTGCGTTGAGGATGCGCCGCCGCCCGGCACTCGGCGCCGCGACGCCGTCTGCTGCTCGGTCGCCCCAGCGGTTCTCGCTGGTGGTTTGTATCGCAGTTGTGCAGACGTGTTGGCACGTGCGCTGTGCTGGGAGAGTTCGCTTCGGCACCCACGTGGGGCCTTTGCCCTTCTGTGGCGCTGGCGTTGGAGCTGCCGGTCACCGTAGGTGGCGCGTGTTGTCTCCCGCCGGCAATGCCACGACAGCACGCTCCCGGGCCTCTGTCGGCAGCGGCAAGCTTAGTTGGGAGCACGGGTGGTCGCACCTAAAGCGTCTACTCGCCTAACTCCGGGCGATTGCGCCTCTCTCGAACCCGACCAAGTACTTAGGACGGCGCTGCGCGCCGCCGGGACCTGAGAGGGTTTCGAGGTGTATTGTGCAGGGGAGCTCAGCCTCCTCCTGTTTGCAGAATAATTGAGCGGACGCTTGCGTGTTCGCGCGGGCCCCTGGGACACACTCCCGGGCGGCCGGCTGCTCAGCTCTAGTTGACGCAGCTCCCTGGTTGATCCTGCCAGTAGTCATATGCTTGTCTCAAAGATTAAGCCATGCATGTCTCAGTACAAGCCGCATTAAGGTGAAACCGCGAATGGCTCATTAAATCAGTTATGGTTCCTTAGATCGTACCCACGTTACTTGGATAACTGTGGTAATTCTAGAGCTAATACATGCAAACAGAGTCCCGACCAGAGATGGAAGGGACGCTTTTATTAGATCAAAACCAATCGGTCGGCTCGTCCGGTCCGTTTGCCTTGGTGACTCTGAATAACTTTGGGCTGATCGCACGGTCCTCGTACCGGCGACGCATCTTTCAAATGTCTGCCTTATCAACTGTCGATGGTAGGTTCTGCGCCTACCATGGTTGTAACGGGTAACGGGGAATCAGGGTTCGATTCCGGAGAGGGAGCCTGAGAAACGGCTACCACATCCAAGGAAGGCAGCAGGCGCGCAAATTACCCACTCCCGGCACGGGGAGGTAGTGACGAAAAATAACGATACGGGACTCATCCGAGGCCCCGTAATCGGAATGAGTACACTTTAAATCCTTTAACGAGTATCTATTGGAGGGCAAGTCTGGTGCCAGCAGCCGCGGTAATTCCAGCTCCAATAGCGTATATTAAAGTTGTTGCGGTTAAAACGCTCGTAGTTGGATTTGTGTCCCACGCTGTTGGTTCACCGCCCGTCGGTGTTTAACTGGCATGTATCGTGGGACGTCCTGCCGGTGGGGCGAGCCGAAGGCGTGCGACCGCCTCGTGCGTGTTCGTGCGTCCCGAGGCGGACCCCGTTGAAATCCTACCAAGGTGCTCTTTATTGAGTGTCTGGGTGGGCCGGCACGTTTACTTTGAACAAATTAGAGTGCTTAAAGCAGGCAAGCCCGCCTGAATACTGTGTGCATGGAATAATGGAATAGGACCTCGGTTCTATTTTGTTGGTTTTCGGAACCCGAGGTAATGATTAATAGGGACAGGCGGGGGCATTCGTATTGCGACGTTAGAGGTGAAATTCTTGGATCGTCGCAAGACGAACAGAAGCGAAAGCATTTGCCAAGTATGTTTTCATTAATCAAGAACGAAAGTTAGAGGTTCGAAGGCGATCAGATACCGCCCTAGTTCTAACCATAAACGATGCCAGCCAGCGATCCGCCGCAGTTCCTCCGATGACT
>NW_026047001.1:72500-75000 GCF_023864275.1 Schistocerca cancellata
GTCGTCGACCGACAATCGCTCCACCCGCACCCGCACGTGCCCCACCCCAACCGCCCAAATCGCAACTCCAGCGGATGAACGGCGGACTCTTCCCGCACTCGTAACGTGCAATCCGCCCCTATATCTTGCGTTTCATGAAGAGTTATATCGAATATGCCATATTCCCGCTGTCCCTATACATGCTGTAAGTAGCTCGCTTGCTACAGCAGCAGCAGCAGCAGCACCACCACCTCCGCGCGCTTCCCTGGGGGCACTGAACCGCAGGATGCGAGACCCCACGCCCAGTGGCAAACAGGGCTCCTCTCAGAATATAGGCGGTCCCTACCCCTCACAACGATGACGGTGGGAGGGCCGTTTTACGAGACCATTTCCTGCGGTGCCAACGCTGTCGTAGAGCCGATACTCCATCTTTGGTACAAGGCAATCATTCCGCTGTAAATCAGTACGTCACTCGTAGTTCAGTCACCTCACAGCACTGCTCAGTAAACTATGCAGGCCCACATAGATAGATTATGATAGATTATATACGCAAATGCCCCTATACATGCTGAACGTCCGTACACACAAAATGAACCACACGTCAGCCACACACTCTATCACACACTACTCTCTGCCTGTAACAGACACAGATACAACTACTAAGCACCAGCATGGACCAACGTCCGGTGCATCCTATCCGCCACAGTACACCAACTACGCTATGATAACCAGACCGGGAGGTCCAATCATAAAACAGAATACCCCACTCGTCCGACAACCACAATTGCTCAGAGAAGCCACCAACACCCACACATGTCCTACACAGGGGTGCACCCATCACCACCACACTGCCTCGTCTTACAGCACAAACACACTGGCAGGAATGAAACACACAGGTCTGCCGCAACCACAGACACGGCTCGCCCCCTCTCACTGGCGAAAAGCGCATCCCGACGTGACATAACTCCTTTGACACACTGACGCTGCCTCGGGCATCCACGTCCTACGGTCGATATCAACGAACCTCCCCCCCCCCCCCTCCCCCCCACAACACGCCATCCCATACCACATTGTGTACCGTACCCAAACCTAACGTGTACTGTACTACAACGCAATGTGTACCATAACACAACCCAGTTT
The DNA here is from genome assembly GCF_023864275.1 of Schistocerca cancellata. NCBI lineage: Eukaryota > Metazoa > Arthropoda > Insecta > Orthoptera > Acrididae > Schistocerca > Schistocerca cancellata. Next base: position 73,620 of record NW_026047001.1, read on the forward strand.
GTACCTTAACCTAACCTATGTCACCTTAACCTAACCTATGTCACCTTAACCTAACCTATGTCACCTTAACCTAACCTATGTCACCTTAACCTAACCTATGTCCCCTTAACCTAACCTATGTCACCTTAACCTAACCTATGTCACCTTAACCTAACCTATGTCACCTTAACCTAACCTATGTCACCTTAACCTAACCTATGTCACCTTAACCTAACCTATGTCACCTTAACCTAACCTATGTCACCTTAACCTAACCTATGTCACCTTAACCTAACCTATGTCACCTTAACCTAACCTATGTCACCTTAACCTAACCCATCTTGCACCTTAACCTAACCCATCTTGCACCTTAACCTAACCCATCTTGCACCTTAACCTAACCCATCTTGCACCTTAACCTAACCCATCTTGCACCTTAACCTAACCTATGTTGCACCTTAACCTAACCTGTGTTGCACCTTAACCTACCTCAATTTGCACCGCAATGTAACGCAATTTGCACCGCAATGTAACGCAATTTGCACCGCAATGTAACGCAATTTGCACCGCAATGTAACGCAATTTGCACCGCAATGTAACGCAATTTGCACCGCAATGTAACGCAATTTGCACCGCAATGTAACGCAATTTGCACCGCAATGTAACGCAATTTGCACCGCAATGTAACGCAATTTGCACCGCAATGTAACTCAATTTGCACCGCAATGTAACTCAATTTGCACCGCAATGTAACTCAATTTGCACCGCAATGTAACTCAATTTGCACCGCAATGTAACTCAATTTGCACCGCAATGTAACTCAATTTGCACCGCAATGTAACTCAATTTGCACCGCAATGTAATGCAATTTGCACCGCAATGTAATGCAATTTGTACCGCAATCTACCCCCACATTGTGCCTTAACCTAACCCACGTTGTGCCTTAACCTAACCCACATTGTGCCTTAACCTAACCCACATTGTGCCTTAACCTAACCCACGTTGTGCCTTAACCTAACCCACGTTGTGCCTTAACCTAACCCACGTTGTGCCTTAACCTAACCCAAGTTGTGCCTTAACCTAACCCAAGTTGTGCCTTAACCTAACCCAAGTTGTGCCTTAACCTAACCCAAGTTGTGCCTTAACCTAACCCAAGTTGTGCCTTAACCTAACCCAAGTTGTGCCTTAACCTAACCCAAGTTGTGCCTTAACCTAACCCAAGTTGTGCCTTACCCTGCTCTGTAATTGGCATATGACACGTTACATTAATGTATTGTCCAACCGCAACCCGCTCAGAATGTTGTGTACACAGCTACGTGTCATCTCCCCATAACAGCTGCATTGCAGTGTGGTACGCCATAGAGACGTGTGGGAGTAATGGACGCAGTGGATGGCGATCAGC
>NW_026047001.1:85000-87500 GCF_023864275.1 Schistocerca cancellata
ACTACGCTATGATAACCAGACCGGGAGGTCCAATCATAAAACAGAATACCCCACTCGTCCGACAACCACAATTGCTCAGAGAAGCCACCAACACCCACACATGTCCTACACAGGGGTGCACCCATCACCACCACACTGCCTCGTCTTACAGCACAAACACACTGGCAGGAATGAAACACACAGGTCTGCCGCAACCACAGACACGGCTCGCCCCCTCTCACTGGCGAAAAGCGCATCCCGACGTGACATAACTCCTTTGACACACTGACGCTGCCTCGGGCATCCACGTCCTACGGTCGATATCAACGAACCTCCCCCCCCCCCCTCCCCCCCACAACACGCCATCCCATACCACATTGTGTACCGTACCCAAACCTAACGTGTACTGTACTACAACGCAATGTGTACCATAACACAACCCAGTTTGTACCTTAACCTAACCTATGTCACCTTAACCTAACCTATGTCACCTTAACCTAACCTATGTCACCTTAACCTAACCTATGTCACCTTAACCTAACCTATGTCCCCTTAACCTAACCTATGTCACCTTAACCTAACCTATGTCACCTTAACCTAACCTATGTCACCTTAACCTAACCTATGTCACCTTAACCTAACCTATGTCACCTTAACCTAACCTATGTCACCTTAACCTAACCTATGTCACCTTAACCTAACCTATGTCACCTTAACCTAACCTATGTCACCTTAACCTAACCCATCTTGCACCTTAACCTAACCCATCTTGCACCTTAACCTAACCCATCTTGCACCTTAACCTAACCCATCTTGCACCTTAACCTAACCCATCTTGCACCTTAACCTAACCTATGTTGCACCTTAACCTAACCTGTGTTGCACCTTAACCTACCTCAATTTGCACCGCAATGTAACGCAATTTGCACCGCAATGTAACGCAATTTGCACCGCAATGTAACGCAATTTGCACCGCAATGTAACGCAATTTGCACCGCAATGTAACGCAATTTGCACCGCAATGTAACGCAATTTGCACCGCAATGTAACGCAATTTGCACCGCAATGTAACGCAATTTGCACCGCAATGTAACTCAATTTGCACCGCAATGTAACTCAATTTGCACCGCAATGTAACTCAATTTGCACCGCAATGTAACTCAATTTGCACCGCAATGTAACTCAATTTGCACCGCAATGTAACTCAATTTGCACCGCAATGTAACTCAATTTGCACCGCAATGTAATGCAATTTGCACCGCAATGTAATGCAATTTGTACCGCAATCTACCCCCACATTGTGCCTTAACCTAACCCACGTTGTGCCTTAACCTAACCCACATTGTGCCTTAACCTAACCCACATTGTGCCTTAACCTAACCCACGTTGTGCCTTAACCTAACCCACGTTGTGCCTTAACCTAACCCACGTTGTGCCTTAACCTAACCCAAGTTGTGCCTTAACCTAACCCAAGTTGTGCCTTAACCTAACCCAAGTTGTGCCTTAACCTAACCCAAGTTGTGCCTTAACCTAACCCAAGTTGTGCCTTAACCTAACCCAAGTTGTGCCTTAACCTAACCCAAGTTGTGCCTTAACCTAACCCAAGTTGTGCCTTAACCTAACCCAAGTTGTGCCTTACCCTGCTCTGTAATTGGCATATGACACGTTACATTAATGTATTGTCCAACCGCAACCCGCTCAGAATGTTGTGTACACAGCTACGTGTCATCTCCCCATAACAGCTGCATTGCAGTGTGGTACGCCATAGAGACGTGTGGGAGTAATGGACGCAGTGGATGGCGATCAGCATGAGCCGTCTGTTCATGTAGTGGCGCGTGTATGCAGACGTAGTAGTCTCTTCTCACACAATGTGATAGCACGGTGCCCCGCGTTCCACATCTGCGACATGCTACAGAGGCCGGTTGACAGTTGGTCGCGCAATGGACATCGCATACGTACGGGGGCACCTTCCACGTGCCCTCTAGTCGGGCACATTTTGTTGCGTGGATGTGAGCGGATGTAGTGTGTCTTGACACCTGACAGGCAGGCATGCAATAATAGTTGACTTTGCAAACGGGGATGGACGTGTACGTTTACTGGTGACGTTACGCAAATGAACAACTGGTAACCCGTTGTGGTGCGGTTGTCCTTGCTGGAGGTACATCTGTGAGGGCAACGATCGGTACAGCTACGAAGCGGTCCCCACCATACCAACGAACGTGAATGTGAATCTGGGTGTGAAGCGATACGCGGCTGTGGGTGGGTGGGACTGTCCCCGGCCGGTGAGGGGGGGCCGCCCGGCGTGCTGGCCGCGCGGTGCGTGGGCGCACGCGCTACAGCCGGCTGGTGGGGGCGCCCAGTGGCAGGCGCGCCGGCCGACGGACGCGGCAGGCGGCGCAGCTGCGCGCCGGGGCACCCTGCGCGCGGCGCCGTGCAGCCAAAGTGGGTCCTCGCCGGCCCGGTGCGAAGCGCGGTGGACATCTGCAGTGTGCTGGTCCGATTGAGGACTGTGTGCGTTGAG
>NW_026047001.1:92500-95000 GCF_023864275.1 Schistocerca cancellata
AGCCGTTGCACACGAGTCAGTCGATCCTAAGCCCTAGGAGAAATCCGATGTTGATGGGGGCCGTCATAGCATGATGCACTTTGTGCTGGCCCCCGTTGGGCGAAAGGGAATCCGGTTCCTATTCCGGAACCCGGCAGCGGAACCGATACAAGTCGGGCCCCTCTTTTAGAGATGCTCGTCGGGGTAACCCAAAAGGACCCGGAGACGCCGTCGGGAGATCGGGGAAGAGTTTTCTTTTCTGCATGAGCGTTCGAGTTCCCTGGAATCCTCTAGCAGGGAGATAGGGTTTGGAACGCGAAGAGCACCGCAGTTGCGGCGGTGTCCCGATCTTCCCCTCGGACCTTGAAAATCCGGGAGAGGGCCACGTGGAGGTGTCGCGCCGGTTCGTACCCATATCCGCAGCAGGTCTCCAAGGTGAAGAGCCTCTAGTCGATAGAATAATGTAGGTAAGGGAAGTCGGCAAATTGGATCCGTAACTTCGGGATAAGGATTGGCTCTGAGGATCGGGGCGTGTCGGGCTTGGTCGGGAAGTGGGTCAGCGCTAACGTGCCGGGCCTGGGCGAGGTGAGTGCCGTAGGGGTGCCGGTAAGTGCGGGCGTTTAGCGCGGGCGTGGTCTGCTCTCGCCGTTGGTTGGCCTCGTGCTGGCCGGCGGTGCAGGATGCGCGCGCCTGCGCGGCGTTCGTGCCCCGGTGCTTCAACCTGCGCGCAGGATCCGAGCTCGGTCCCGTGCCTTGGCCTCCCACGGATCTTCCTTGCTGCGAGGCCGCGTCCGCCTTAGCGTGCTCCTCCGGGGGCGCGCGGGTGCGCGGATTCTCTTCGGCCGCCATTCAACGATCAACTCAGAACTGGCACGGACTGGGGGAATCCGACTGTCTAATTAAAACAAAGCATTGCGATGGCCCTAGCGGGTGTTGACGCAATGTGATTTCTGCCCAGTGCTCTGAATGTCAACGTGAAGAAATTCAAGCAAGCGCGGGTAAACGGCGGGAGTAACTATGACTCTCTTGGCGGCGGTGTGGCTGCATCCGGACTTGGCTTTTCGAAGTGCGGTCTTGATGTAGTCGTGCTGCTGCTGCGAGGTGCCTTCCTTGGGTTGTAGTTACAGGGGAGTGATGCGCAATACATGGGCCTAGCCCTCTTAGCCTCTCCTCTCCTGCGGTCTTCTCCCCTTCTCGTGGGCCCGCTGATTTTCGCAGAGTGGAAGACCGCACCAGGGGCTTGGGGGGGTTACCAGCCCCCCCTCGCATTATCCCTTTCAAGTTGGGGGCAGCAGACAAGTGAATAACAGTGGTGGCCCTTCCGCTGAAGGTGCCACCCCAGCTTCCCCAGCTCCTAGCCGGCCAACCGGCCGTGCCGAGGATCTTGTAACTGTTGCAGCTATCTACGCCTGTAGTGAGTGCCACCGCAGCTTCACCACCAAGAACGGTCTCGGGGTCCATCGCCGCCGCCAACACCTTGCGGCTGCCAACGCAGAGATCGTCACGGAGAGGCATCGCGCGAGGTGGACGGAGGAAGAAGTCCTGTCGCTCGCCAAGGCAGAGGCCGAACTGTTCCTTGAGAGGGACGCCCGGTTCTTCTTTGTCAATCAAGAACTCATCAGGATGTTCCCCGACCGAACGCTCGAAGCAATCAAGTGCCGACGGCGGCAAGCTGCCCACAAGCAGCTTGTCCGCCAATTCATGGAGGCGCTTGAGATCGGTCGGGGGGAAGAGCCGGCGTCCCGCCGGGGAGCAGCGAGCCCGCTGCCTGACGCGGGCGAGACCGCTGCGCCGCCTGTCGACGCAGCCGAGGACTTCGCGGCCGACACCACCGGGCCGCCGCCGGAGGGGCCGACTGACGCCGCCATCTGGGAGCATCTGGCGGGGCTACCTGCTTCCGCCCAGCGTTTCTCTGCCCTGGATCGAGTCATTGTTCTAGGGCGGGGCACGCCGCCCGATGTCATCCTGGGCATGCTCCCGGATGCCCTTGCGTCGGTCGGGTCCAGAGGGGAGAGATCGATCACCAGGACACAGCGGCCGCGCCAACCATCTAAGCGGCCGCCTGCAGCGCCGCCGACGCAGAAGCGCAAGCGGCGCCGCTGGGAGTATGCGAGAACGCAGGATGCCTTCCGAAGGTCGCGTGCACGTTGCGTGCGCGGCCTCTTGGATGGCACCCTGCTCCAGCCGCCACCTGCCATCCCTGGTCTGCTGGACTTCTGGGCGGACCTCTTCACTAAGAAGCCCATTTCCACCGCGGGCTTCATTCGTGACCGCCTCCTCCCGCACTCGGAGCCTGTCGCTCTCGAGTGCCTATGGGGGCCGGTCACACATGAGGAGGTCGCCGCCGCGTTGCCGCCCAGGGGATCAGCGGCCGGGCCGGACGGCCTTACCCCAGCGGAGTTGCGGCGCCTGCCGCACGAAGTCCTGGTGAAAGTGATGAATCTCTTCCTTCTGGCCCGCGCCCTTCCGGAACGCCTGCTTCGCGCGCGGACGTCCCTTCTCCCGAAAACGGCTGCACCAA
>NW_026047001.1:100000-105000 GCF_023864275.1 Schistocerca cancellata
GCTTGCTACAGCAGCAGCAGCAGCAGCACCACCTCCGCGCGCTTCCCTGGGGGCACTGAACCGCAGGATGCGAGACCCCACGCCCAGTGGCAAACAGGGCTCCTCTCAGAATATAGGCGGTCCCTACCCCTCACAACGATGACGGTGGGAGGGCCGTTTTACGAGACCATTTCCTGCGGTGCCAACGCTGTCGTAGAGCCGATACTCCATCTTTGGTACAAGGCAATCATTCCGCTGTAAATCAGTACGTCACTCGTAGTTCAGTCACCTCACAGCACTGCTCAGTAAACTATGCAGGCCCACATAGATAGATTATGATAGATTATATACGCAAATGCCCCTATACATGCTGAACGTCCGTACACACAAAATGAACCACACGTCAGCCACACACTCTATCACACACTACTCTCTGCCTGTAACAGACACAGATACAACTACTAAGCACCAGCATGGACCAACGTCCGGTGCATCCTATCCGCCACAGTACACCAACTACGCTATGATAACCAGACCGGGAGGTCCAATCATAAAACAGAATACCCCACTCGTCCGACAACCACAATTGCTCAGAGAAGCCACCAACACCCACACATGTCCTACACAGGGGTGCACCCATCACCACCACACTGCCTCGTCTTACAGCACAAACACACTGGCAGGAATGAAACACACAGGTCTGCCGCAACCACAGACACGGCTCGCCCCCTCTCACTGGCGAAAAGCGCATCCCGACGTGACATAACTCCTTTGACACACTGACGCTGCCTCGGGCATCCACGTCCTACGGTCGATATCAACGAACCTCCCCCCCCCCCCTCCCCCCCACAACACGCCATCCCATACCACATTGTGTACCGTACCCAAACCTAACGTGTACTGTACTACAACGCAATGTGTACCATAACACAACCCAGTTTGTACCTTAACCTAACCTATGTCACCTTAACCTAACCTATGTCACCTTAACCTAACCTATGTCACCTTAACCTAACCTATGTCACCTTAACCTAACCTATGTCACCTTAACCTAACCTATGTCACCTTAACCTAACCTATGTCACCTTAACCTAACCTATGTCACCTTAACCTAACCCATCTTGCACCTTAACCTAACCCATCTTGCACCTTAACCTAACCCATCTTGCACCTTAACCTAACCCATCTTGCACCTTAACCTAACCCATCTTGCACCTTAACCTAACCTATGTTGCACCTTAACCTAACCTGTGTTGCACCTTAACCTACCTCAATTTGCACCGCAATGTAACGCAATTTGCACCGCAATGTAACGCAATTTGCACCGCAATGTAACGCAATTTGCACCGCAATGTAACGCAATTTGCACCGCAATGTAACGCAATTTGCACCGCAATGTAACGCAATTTGCACCGCAATGTAACGCAATTTGCACCGCAATGTAACGCAATTTGCACCGCAATGTAACGCAATTTGCACCGCAATGTAACGCAATTTGCACCGCAATGTAACTCAATTTGCACCGCAATGTAACTCAATTTGCACCGCAATGTAACTCAATTTGCACCGCAATGTAACTCAATTTGCACCGCAATGTAACTCAATTTGCACCGCAATGTAACTCAATTTGCACCGCAATGTAACTCAATTTGCACCGCAATGTAACTCAATTTGCACCGCAATGTAACTCAATTTGCACCGCAATGTAATGCAATTTGCACCGCAATGTAATGCAATTTGTACCGCAATCTACCCCCACATTGTGCCTTAACCTAACCCACATTGTGCCTTAACCTAACCCACATTGTGCCTTAACCTAACCCACGTTGTGCCTTAACCTAACCCACGTTGTGCCTTAACCTAACCCACGTTGTGCCTTAACCTAACCCAAGTTGTGCCTTAACCTAACCCAAGTTGTGCCTTAACCTAACCCAAGTTGTGCCTTAACCTAACCCAAGTTGTGCCTTAACCTAACCCAAGTTGTGCCTTAACCTAACCCAAGTTGTGCCTTAACCTAACCCAAGTTGTGCCTTAACCTAACCCAAGTTGTGCCTTAACCTAACCCAAGTTGTGCCTTAACCTAACCCAAGTTGTGCCTTAACCTAACCCAAGTTGTGCCTTAACCTAACCCAAGTTGTGCCTTAACCTAACCCAAGTTGTGCCTTACCCTGCTCTGTAATTGGCATATGACACGTTACATTAATGTATTGTCCAACCGCAACCCGCTCAGAATGTTGTGTACACAGCTACGTGTCATCTCCCCATAACAGCTGCATTGCAGTGTGGTACGCCATAGAGACGTGTGGGAGTAATGGACGCAGTGGATGGCGATCAGCATGAGCCGTCTGTTCATGTAGTGGCGCGTGTATGCAGACGTAGTAGTCTCTTCTCACACAATGTGATAGCACGGTGCCCCGCGTTCCACATCTGCGACATGCTACAGAGGCCGGTTGACAGTTGGTCGCGCAATGGACATCGCATACGTACGGGGGCACCTTCCACGTGCCCTCTAGTCGGGCACATTTTGTTGCGTGGATGTGAGCGGATGTAGTGTGTCTTGACACCTGACAGGCAGGCATGCAATAATAGTTGACTTTGCAAACGGGGATGGACGTGTACGTTTACTGGTGACGTTACGCAAATGAACAACTGGTAACCCGTTGTGGTGCGGTTGTCCTTGCTGGAGGTACATCTGTGAGGGCAACGATCGGTACAGCTACGAAGCGGTCCCCACCATACCAACGAACGTGAATGTGAATCTGGGTGTGAAGCGATACGCGGCTGTGGGTGGGTGGGACTGTCCCCGGCCGGTGAGGGGGGGCCGCCCGGCGTGCTGGCCGCGCGGTGCGTGGGCGCACGCGCTACAGCCGGCTGGTGGGGGCGCCCAGTGGCAGGCGCGCCGGCCGACGGACGCGGCAGGCGGCGCAGCTGCGCGCCGGGGCACCCTGCGCGCGGCGCCGTGCAGCCAAAGTGGGTCCTCGCCGGCCCGGTGCGAAGCGCGGTGGACATCTGCAGTGTGCTGGTCCGATTGAGGACTGTGTGCGTTGAGGATGCGCCGCCGCCCGGCACTCGGCGCCGCGACGCCGTCTGCTGCTCGGTCGCCCCAGCGGTTCTCGCTGGTGGTTTGTATCGCAGTTGTGCAGACGTGTTGGCACGTGCGCTGTGCTGGGAGAGTTCGCTTCGGCACCCACGTGGGGCCTTTGCCCTTCTGTGGCGCTGGCGTTGGAGCTGCCGGTCACCGTAGGTGGCGCGTGTTGTCTCCCGCCGGCAATGCCACGACAGCACGCTCCCGGGCCTCTGTCGGCAGCGGCAAGCTCAGTTGGGAGCACGGGTGGTCGCACCTAAAGCGTCTACTCGCCTAACTCCGGGCGATTGCGCCTCTCTCGAACCCGACCAAGTACTTAGGACGGCGCTGCGCGCCGCCGGGACCTGAGAGGGTTTCGAGGTGTATTGTGCAGGGGAGCTCAGCCTCCTCCTGTTTGCAGAATAATTGAGCGGACGCTTGCGTGTTCGCGCGGGCCCCTGGGACACACTCCCGGGCGGCCGGCTGCTCAGCTCTAGTTGACGCAGCTCCCTGGTTGATCCTGCCAGTAGTCATATGCTTGTCTCAAAGATTAAGCCATGCATGTCTCAGTACAAGCCGCATTAAGGTGAAACCGCGAATGGCTCATTAAATCAGTTATGGTTCCTTAGATCGTACCCACGTTACTTGGATAACTGTGGTAATTCTAGAGCTAATACATGCAAACAGAGTCCCGACCAGAGATGGAAGGGACGCTTTTATTAGATCAAAACCAATCGGTCGGCTCGTCCGGTCCGTTTGCCTTGGTGACTCTGAATAACTTTGGGCTGATCGCACGGTCCTCGTACCGGCGACGCATCTTTCAAATGTCTGCCTTATCAACTGTCGATGGTAGGTTCTGCGCCTACCATGGTTGTAACGGGTAACGGGGAATCAGGGTTCGATTCCGGAGAGGGAGCCTGAGAAACGGCTACCACATCCAAGGAAGGCAGCAGGCGCGCAAATTACCCACTCCCGGCACGGGGAGGTAGTGACGAAAAATAACGATACGGGACTCATCCGAGGCCCCGTAATCGGAATGAGTACACTTTAAATCCTTTAACGAGTATCTATTGGAGGGCAAGTCTGGTGCCAGCAGCCGCGGTAATTCCAGCTCCAATAGCGTATATTAAAGTTGTTGCGGTTAAAAAGCTCGTAGTTGGATTTGTGTCCCACGCTGTTGGTTCACCGCCCGTCGGTGTTTAACTGGCATGTATCGTGGGACGTCCTGCCGGTGGGGCGAGCCGAAGGCGTGCGACCGCCTCGTGCGTGTTCGTGCGTCCCGAGGCGGACCCCGTTGAAATCCTACCAAGGTGCTCTTTATTGAGTGTCTGGGTGGGCCGGCACGTTTACTTTGAACAAATTAGAGTGCTTAAAGCAGGCAAGCCCGCCTGAATACTGTGTGCATGGAATAATGGAATAGGACCTCGGTTCTATTTTGTTGGTTTTCGGAACCCGAGGTAATGATTAATAGGGACAGGCGGGGGCATTCGTATTGCGACGTTAGAGGTGAAATTCTTGGATCGTCGCAAGACGAACAGAAGCGAAAGCATTTGCCAAGTATGTTTTCATTAATCAAGAACGAAAGTTAGAGGTTCGAAGGCGATCAGATACCGCCCTAGTTCTAACCATAAACGATGCCAGCCAGCGATCCGCCGCAGTTCCTCCGATGACTCGGCGGGCAGCCTCCGGGAAACCAAAGCTTTTGGGTTCCGGGGGAAGTATGGTTGCAAAGCTGAAACTTAAAGGAATTGACGGAAGGGCACCACCAGGAGTGGAGCCTGCGGCTTAATTTGACTCAACACGGGAAACCTCACCAGGCCCGGACACCGGAAGGATTGACAGATTGATAGCTCTTTCTTGATTCGGTGGGTGGTGGTGCATGGCCGTTCTTAGTTGGTGGAGCGATTTGTCTGGTTAATTCCGATAACGAACGAGACTCTAGCCTGCTAACTAGTCG
>NW_026047001.1:112500-115000 GCF_023864275.1 Schistocerca cancellata
CTGCCGCAACCACAGACACGGCTCGCCCCCTCTCACTGGCGAAAAGCGCATCCCGACGTGACATAACTCCTTTGACACACTGACGCTGCCTCGGGCATCCACGTCCTACGGTCGATATCAACGAACCTCCCCCCCCCCCTCCCCCCCACAACACGCCATCCCATACCACATTGTGTACCGTACCCAAACCTAACGTGTACTGTACTACAACGCAATGTGTACCATAACACAACCCAGTTTGTACCTTAACCTAACCTATGTCACCTTAACCTAACCTATGTCACCTTAACCTAACCTATGTCACCTTAACCTAACCTATGTCACCTTAACCTAACCTATGTCACCTTAACCTAACCTATGTCACCTTAACCTAACCTATGTCACCTTAACCTAACCTATGTCACCTTAACCTAACCCATCTTGCACCTTAACCTAACCCATCTTGCACCTTAACCTAACCCATCTTGCACCTTAACCTAACCCATCTTGCACCTTAACCTAACCCATCTTGCACCTTAACCTAACCTATGTTGCACCTTAACCTAACCTGTGTTGCACCTTAACCTACCTCAATTTGCACCGCAATGTAACGCAATTTGCACCGCAATGTAACGCAATTTGCACCGCAATGTAACGCAATTTGCACCGCAATGTAACGCAATTTGCACCGCAATGTAACGCAATTTGCACCGCAATGTAACGCAATTTGCACCGCAATGTAACGCAATTTGCACCGCAATGTAACGCAATTTGCACCGCAATGTAACGCAATTTGCACCGCAATGTAACGCAATTTGCACCGCAATGTAACTCAATTTGCACCGCAATGTAACTCAATTTGCACCGCAATGTAACTCAATTTGCACCGCAATGTAACTCAATTTGCACCGCAATGTAACTCAATTTGCACCGCAATGTAACTCAATTTGCACCGCAATGTAACTCAATTTGCACCGCAATGTAACTCAATTTGCACCGCAATGTAATGCAATTTGCACCGCAATGTAATGCAATTTGTACCGCAATCTACCCCCACATTGTGCCTTAACCTAACCCACATTGTGCCTTAACCTAACCCACATTGTGCCTTAACCTAACCCACGTTGTGCCTTAACCTAACCCACGTTGTGCCTTAACCTAACCCACGTTGTGCCTTAACCTAACCCAAGTTGTGCCTTAACCTAACCCAAGTTGTGCCTTAACCTAACCCAAGTTGTGCCTTAACCTAACCCAAGTTGTGCCTTAACCTAACCCAAGTTGTGCCTTAACCTAACCCAAGTTGTGCCTTAACCTAACCCAAGTTGTGCCTTAACCTAACCCAAGTTGTGCCTTAACCTAACCCAAGTTGTGCCTTAACCTAACCCAAGTTGTGCCTTAACCTAACCCAAGTTGTGCCTTAACCTAACCCAAGTTGTGCCTTAACCTAACCCAAGTTGTGCCTTAACCTAACCCAAGTTGTGCCTTACCCTGCTCTGTAATTGGCATATGACACGTTACATTAATGTATTGTCCAACCGCAACCCGCTCAGAATGTTGTGTACACAGCTACGTGTCATCTCCCCATAACAGCTGCATTGCAGTGTGGTACGCCATAGAGACGTGTGGGAGTAATGGACGCAGTGGATGGCGATCAGCATGAGCCGTCTGTTCATGTAGTGGCGCGTGTATGCAGACGTAGTAGTCTCTTCTCACACAATGTGATAGCACGGTGCCCCGCGTTCCACATCTGCGACATGCTACAGAGGCCGGTTGACAGTTGGTCGCGCAATGGACATCGCATACGTACGGGGGCACCTTCCACGTGCCCTCTAGTCGGGCACATTTTGTTGCGTGGATGTGAGCGGATGTAGTGTGTCTTGACACCTGACAGGCAGGCATGCAATAATAGTTGACTTTGCAAACGGGGATGGACGTGTACGTTTACTGGTGACGTTACGCAAATGAACAACTGGTAACCCGTTGTGGTGCGGTTGTCCTTGCTGGAGGTACATCTGTGAGGGCAACGATCGGTACAGCTACGAAGCGGTCCCCACCATACCAACGAACGTGAATGTGAATCTGGGTGTGAAGCGATACGCGGCTGTGGGTGGGTGGGACTGTCCCCGGCCGGTGAGGGGGGGCCGCCCGGCGTGCTGGCCGCGCGGTGCGTGGGCGCACGCGCTACAGCCGGCTGGTGGGGGCGCCCAGTGGCAGGCGCGCCGGCCGACGGACGCGGCAGGCGGCGCAGCTGCGCGCCGGGGCACCCTGCGCGCGGCGCCGTGCAGCCAAAGTGGGTCCTCGCCGGCCCGGTGCGAAGCGCGGTGGACATCTGCAGTGTGCTGGTGCGATTGAGGACTGTGTGCGTTGAGGATGCGCCGCCGCCCGGCACTCGGCGCCGCGACGCCGTCTGCTGCTCGGTCGCCCCAGCGGTTCTCGCTGGTGGTTTGTATCGCAGTTGTGCAGACGTGTTGGCACGTGCGCTGTGCTGGGAGAGTTCGCTTCGGCACCCACGTGGGGCCTT
>NW_026047001.1:125000-127500 GCF_023864275.1 Schistocerca cancellata
GCATCCACGTCCTACGGTCGATATCAACGAACCTCCCCCCCCCCCTCCCCCCCACAACACGCCATCCCATACCACATTGTGTACCGTACCCAAACCTAACGTGTACTGTACTACAACGCAATGTGTACCATAACACAACCCAGTTTGTACCTTAACCTAACCTATGTCACCTTAACCTAACCTATGTCACCTTAACCTAACCTATGTCACCTTAACCTAACCTATGTCACCTTAACCTAACCTATGTCACCTTAACCTAACCTATGTCACCTTAACCTAACCTATGTCACCTTAACCTAACCTATGTCACCTTAACCTAACCCATCTTGCACCTTAACCTAACCCATCTTGCACCTTAACCTAACCCATCTTGCACCTTAACCTAACCCATCTTGCACCTTAACCTAACCCATCTTGCACCTTAACCTAACCTATGTTGCACCTTAACCTAACCTGTGTTGCACCTTAACCTACCTCAATTTGCACCGCAATGTAACGCAATTTGCACCGCAATGTAACGCAATTTGCACCGCAATGTAACGCAATTTGCACCGCAATGTAACGCAATTTGCACCGCAATGTAACGCAATTTGCACCGCAATGTAACGCAATTTGCACCGCAATGTAACGCAATTTGCACCGCAATGTAACGCAATTTGCACCGCAATGTAACTCAATTTGCACCGCAATGTAACTCAATTTGCACCGCAATGTAACTCAATTTGCACCGCAATGTAACTCAATTTGCACCGCAATGTAACTCAATTTGCACCGCAATGTAACTCAATTTGCACCGCAATGTAACTCAATTTGCACCGCAATGTAACTCAATTTGCACCGCAATGTAACTCAATTTGCACCGCAATGTAATGCAATTTGCACCGCAATGTAATGCAATTTGTACCGCAATCTACCCCCACATTGTGCCTTAACCTAACCCACATTGTGCCTTAACCTAACCCACATTGTGCCTTAACCTAACCCACGTTGTGCCTTAACCTAACCCACGTTGTGCCTTAACCTAACCCACGTTGTGCCTTAACCTAACCCAAGTTGTGCCTTAACCTAACCCAAGTTGTGCCTTAACCTAACCCAAGTTGTGCCTTAACCTAACCCAAGTTGTGCCTTAACCTAACCCAAGTTGTGCCTTAACCTAACCCAAGTTGTGCCTTAACCTAACCCAAGTTGTGCCTTAACCTAACCCAAGTTGTGCCTTAACCTAACCCAAGTTGTGCCTTAACCTAACCCAAGTTGTGCCTTAACCTAACCCAAGTTGTGCCTTAACCTAACCCAAGTTGTGCCTTAACCTAACCCAAGTTGTGCCTTAACCTAACCCAAGTTGTGCCTTACCCTGCTCTGTAATTGGCATATGACACGTTACATTAATGTATTGTCCAACCGCAACCCGCTCAGAATGTTGTGTACACAGCTACGTGTCATCTCCCCATAACAGCTGCATTGCAGTGTGGTACGCCATAGAGACGTGTGGGAGTAATGGACGCAGTGGATGGCGATCAGCATGAGCCGTCTGTTCATGTAGTGGCGCGTGTATGCAGACGTAGTAGTCTCTTCTCACACAATGTGATAGCACGGTGCCCCGCGTTCCACATCTGCGACATGCTACAGAGGCCGGTTGACAGTTGGTCGCGCAATGGACATCGCATACGTACGGGGGCACCTTCCACGTGCCCTCTAGTCGGGCACATTTTGTTGCGTGGATGTGAGCGGATGTAGTGTGTCTTGACACCTGACAGGCAGGCATGCAATAATAGTTGACTTTGCAAACGGGGATGGACGTGTACGTTTACTGGTGACGTTACGCAAATGAACAACTGGTAACCCGTTGTGGTGCGGTTGTCCTTGCTGGAGGTACATCTGTGAGGGCAACGATCGGTACAGCTACGAAGCGGTCCCCACCATACCAACGAACGTGAATGTGAATCTGGGTGTGAAGCGATACGCGGCTGTGGGTGGGTGGGACTGTCCCCGGCCGGTGAGGGGGGGCCGCCCGGCGTGCTGGCCGCGCGGTGCGTGGGCGCACGCGCTACAGCCGGCTGGTGGGGGCGCCCAGTGGCAGGCGCGCCGGCCGACGGACGCGGCAGGCGGCGCAGCTGCGCGCCGGGGCACCCTGCGCGCGGCGCCGTGCAGCCAAAGTGGGTCCTCGCCGGCCCGGTGCGAAGCGCGGTGGACATCTGCAGTGTGCTGGTCCGATTGAGGACTGTGTGCGTTGAGGATGCGCCGCCGCCCGGCACTCGGCGCCGCGACGCCGTCTGCTGCTCGGTCGCCCCAGCGGTTCTCGCTGGTGGTTTGTATCGCAGTTGTGCAGACGTGTTGGCACGTGCGCTGTGCTGGGAGAGTTCGCTTCGGCACCCACGTGGGGCCTTTGCCCTTCTGTGGCGCTGGCGTTGGAGCTGCCGGTCACCGTAGGTGGCGCGTGTTGTCTCCCGCCGGCAATGCCACGACAGCACGCTCCCGGGCCTCTGTCGGCAGCGGCAAGCTC
>NW_026047001.1:137500-140000 GCF_023864275.1 Schistocerca cancellata
GCACCGCAATGTAACGCAATTTGCACCGCAATGTAACTCAATTTGCACCGCAATGTAACTCAATTTGCACCGCAATGTAACTCAATTTGCACCGCAATGTAACTCAATTTGCACCGCAATGTAACTCAATTTGCACCGCAATGTAACTCAATTTGCACCGCAATGTAACTCAATTTGCACCGCAATGTAACTCAATTTGCACCGCAATGTAACTCAATTTGCACCGCAATGTAATGCAATTTGCACCGCAATGTAATGCAATTTGTACCGCAATCTACCCCCACATTGTGCCTTAACCTAACCCACATTGTGCCTTAACCTAACCCACATTGTGCCTTAACCTAACCCACGTTGTGCCTTAACCTAACCCACGTTGTGCCTTAACCTAACCCACGTTGTGCCTTAACCTAACCCAAGTTGTGCCTTAACCTAACCCAAGTTGTGCCTTAACCTAACCCAAGTTGTGCCTTAACCTAACCCAAGTTGTGCCTTAACCTAACCCAAGTTGTGCCTTAACCTAACCCAAGTTGTGCCTTAACCTAACCCAAGTTGTGCCTTAACCTAACCCAAGTTGTGCCTTAACCTAACCCAAGTTGTGCCTTAACCTAACCCAAGTTGTGCCTTAACCTAACCCAAGTTGTGCCTTAACCTAACCCAAGTTGTGCCTTAACCTAACCCAAGTTGTGCCTTACCCTGCTCTGTAATTGGCATATGACACGTTACATTAATGTATTGTCCAACCGCAACCCGCTCAGAATGTTGTGTACACAGCTACGTGTCATCTCCCCATAACAGCTGCATTGCAGTGTGGTACGCCATAGAGACGTGTGGGAGTAATGGACGCAGTGGATGGCGATCAGCATGAGCCGTCTGTTCATGTAGTGGCGCGTGTATGCAGACGTAGTAGTCTCTTCTCACACAATGTGATAGCACGGTGCCCCGCGTTCCACATCTGCGACATGCTACAGAGGCCGGTTGACAGTTGGTCGCGCAATGGACATCGCATACGTACGGGGGCACCTTCCACGTGCCCTCTAGTCGGGCACATTTTGTTGCGTGGATGTGAGCGGATGTAGTGTGTCTTGACACCTGACAGGCAGGCATGCAATAATAGTTGACTTTGCAAACGGGGATGGACGTGTACGTTTACTGGTGACGTTACGCAAATGAACAACTGGTAACCCGTTGTGGTGCGGTTGTCCTTGCTGGAGGTACATCTGTGAGGGCAACGATCGGTACAGCTACGAAGCGGTCCCCACCATACCAACGAACGTGAATGTGAATCTGGGTGTGAAGCGATACGCGGCTGTGGGTGGGTGGGACTGTCCCCGGCCGGTGAGGGGGGGCCGCCCGGCGTGCTGGCCGCGCGGTGCGTGGGCGCACGCGCTACAGCCGGCTGGTGGGGGCGCCCAGTGGCAGGCGCGCCGGCCGACGGACGCGGCAGGCGGCGCAGCTGCGCGCCGGGGCACCCTGCGCGCGGCGCCGTGCAGCCAAAGTGGGTCCTCGCCGGCCCGGTGCGAAGCGCGGTGGACATCTGCAGTGTGCTGGTCCGATTGAGGACTGTGTGCGTTGAGGATGCGCCGCCGCCCGGCACTCGGCGCCGCGACGCCGTCTGCTGCTCGGTCGCCCCAGCGGTTCTCGCTGGTGGTTTGTATCGCAGTTGTGCAGACGTGTTGGCACGTGCGCTGTGCTGGGAGAGTTCGCTTCGGCACCCACGTGGGGCCTTTGCCCTTCTGTGGCGCTGGCGTTGGAGCTGCCGGTCACCGTAGGTGGCGCGTGTTGTCTCCCGCCGGCAATGCCACGACAGCACGCTCCCGGGCCTCTGTCGGCAGCGGCAAGCTCAGTTGGGAGCACGGGTGGTCGCACCTAAAGCGTCTACTCGCCTAACTCCGGGCGATTGCGCCTCTCTCGAACCCGACCAAGTACTTAGGACGGCGCTGCGCGCCGCCGGGACCTGAGAGGGTTTCGAGGTGTATTGTGCAGGGGAGCTCAGCCTCCTCCTGTTTGCAGAATAATTGAGCGGACGCTTGCGTGTTCGCGCGGGCCCCTGGGACACACTCCCGGGCGGCCGGCTGCTCAGCTCTAGTTGACGCAGCTCCCTGGTTGATCCTGCCAGTAGTCATATGCTTGTCTCAAAGATTAAGCCATGCATGTCTCAGTACAAGCCGCATTAAGGTGAAACCGCGAATGGCTCATTAAATCAGTTATGGTTCCTTAGATCGTACCCACGTTACTTGGATAACTGTGGTAATTCTAGAGCTAATACATGCAAACAGAGTCCCGACCAGAGATGGAAGGGACGCTTTTATTAGATCAAAACCAATCGGTCGGCTCGTCCGGTCCGTTTGCCTTGGTGACTCTGAATAACTTTGGGCTGATCGCACGGTCCTCGTACCGGCGACGCATCTTTCAAATGTCTGCCTTATCAACTGTCGATGGTAGGTTCTGCGCCTACCATGGTTGTAACGGGTAACGGGGAATCAGGGTTCGATTCCGGAGA
>NW_026047001.1:150000-155000 GCF_023864275.1 Schistocerca cancellata
GCATGATGTTGACAATGCCGCCCACAGGCACAACACAGCCATCTTTGGGAATGTGACCAAACTACATTGCCATCCGGCCCAGAAACGACACCTCCATCTACAGGAATCCAACGAAACTACGCCAACCATACCTCCAAAACACGGCACCGCCATCTATGACAATGTGACGAAACCACATGCAATAGCTCCATCTACGCGAATCGGACGACACTACGTCCACCATGTCGAGCGCACCACAAACAAAAATACCGCCACCTGCAGGTCCCCCGCAACATGACCTGCTGCACCGATGATACCGCCATCTATGAGACGCCACGCCGACTACGACATCGCTAGGTCCCACAGTGCCCATTTTCCGACGCCACCCACAAACCCTGCATCATCTGCCCACCACAGGAGCCCCAACGCCTGTGCCTGCGTCGCACGAAGTCGTCGACCGACAATCGCTCCACCCGCACCCGCACGTGCCCCACCCCAACCGCCCAAATCGCAACTCCAGCGGATGAACGGCGGACTCTTCCCGCACTCGTAACGTGCAATCCGCCCCTATATCTTGCGTTTCATGAAGAGTTATATCGAATATGCCATATTCCCGCTGTCCCTATACATGCTGTAAGTAGCTCGCTTGCTACAGCAGCAGCAGCAGCAGCACCACCACCTCCGCGCGCTTCCCTGGGGGCACTGAACCGCAGGATGCGAGACCCCACGCCCAGTGGCAAACAGGGCTCCTCTCAGAATATAGGCGGTCCCTACCCCTCACAACGATGACGGTGGGAGGGCCGTTTTACGAGACCATTTCCTGCGGTGCCAACGCTGTCGTAGAGCCGATACTCCATCTTTGGTACAAGGCAATCATTCCGCTGTAAATCAGTACGTCACTCGTAGTTCAGTCACCTCACAGCACTGCTCAGTAAACTATGCAGGCCCACATAGATAGATTATGATAGATTATATACGCAAATGCCCCTATACATGCTGAACGTCCGTACACACAAAATGAACCACACGTCAGCCACACACTCTATCACACACTACTCTCTGCCTGTAACAGACACAGATACAACTACTAAGCACCAGCATGGACCAACGTCCGGTGCATCCTATCCGCCACAGTACACCAACTACGCTATGATAACCAGACCGGGAGGTCCAATCATAAAACAGAATACCCCACTCGTCCGACAACCACAATTGCTCAGAGAAGCCACCAACACCCACACATGTCCTACACAGGGGTGCACCCATCACCACCACACTGCCTCGTCTTACAGCACAAACACACTGGCAGGAATGAAACACACAGGTCTGCCGCAACCACAGACACGGCTCGCCCCCTCTCACTGGCGAAAAGCGCATCCCGACGTGACATAACTCCTTTGACACACTGACGCTGCCTCGGGCATCCACGTCCTACGGTCGATATCAACGAACCTCCCCCCCCCCCCTCCCCCCCACAACACGCCATCCCATACCACATTGTGTACCGTACCCAAACCTAACGTGTACTGTACTACAACGCAATGTGTACCATAACACAACCCAGTTTGTACCTTAACCTAACCTATGTCACCTTAACCTAACCTATGTCACCTTAACCTAACCTATGTCACCTTAACCTAACCTATGTCACCTTAACCTAACCTATGTCACCTTAACCTAACCTATGTCACCTTAACCTAACCTATGTCACCTTAACCTAACCTATGTCACCTTAACCTAACCCATCTTGCACCTTAACCTAACCCATCTTGCACCTTAACCTAACCCATCTTGCACCTTAACCTAACCCATCTTGCACCTTAACCTAACCCATCTTGCACCTTAACCTAACCTATGTTGCACCTTAACCTAACCTGTGTTGCACCTTAACCTACCTCAATTTGCACCGCAATGTAACGCAATTTGCACCGCAATGTAACGCAATTTGCACCGCAATGTAACGCAATTTGCACCGCAATGTAACGCAATTTGCACCGCAATGTAACGCAATTTGCACCGCAATGTAACGCAATTTGCACCGCAATGTAACGCAATTTGCACCGCAATGTAACGCAATTTGCACCGCAATGTAACGCAATTTGCACCGCAATGTAACGCAATTTGCACCGCAATGTAACGCAATTTGCACCGCAATGTAACTCAATTTGCACCGCAATGTAACTCAATTTGCACCGCAATGTAACTCAATTTGCACCGCAATGTAACTCAATTTGCACCGCAATGTAACTCAATTTGCACCGCAATGTAACTCAATTTGCACCGCAATGTAACTCAATTTGCACCGCAATGTAACTCAATTTGCACCGCAATGTAACTCAATTTGCACCGCAATGTAATGCAATTTGCACCGCAATGTAATGCAATTTGTACCGCAATCTACCCCCACATTGTGCCTTAACCTAACCCACATTGTGCCTTAACCTAACCCACATTGTGCCTTAACCTAACCCACGTTGTGCCTTAACCTAACCCACGTTGTGCCTTAACCTAACCCACGTTGTGCCTTAACCTAACCCAAGTTGTGCCTTAACCTAACCCAAGTTGTGCCTTAACCTAACCCAAGTTGTGCCTTAACCTAACCCAAGTTGTGCCTTAACCTAACCCAAGTTGTGCCTTAACCTAACCCAAGTTGTGCCTTAACCTAACCCAAGTTGTGCCTTAACCTAACCCAAGTTGTGCCTTAACCTAACCCAAGTTGTGCCTTAACCTAACCCAAGTTGTGCCTTAACCTAACCCAAGTTGTGCCTTAACCTAACCCAAGTTGTGCCTTAACCTAACCCAAGTTGTGCCTTACCCTGCTCTGTAATTGGCATATGACACGTTACATTAATGTATTGTCCAACCGCAACCCGCTCAGAATGTTGTGTACACAGCTACGTGTCATCTCCCCATAACAGCTGCATTGCAGTGTGGTACGCCATAGAGACGTGTGGGAGTAATGGACGCAGTGGATGGCGATCAGCATGAGCCGTCTGTTCATGTAGTGGCGCGTGTATGCAGACGTAGTAGTCTCTTCTCACACAATGTGATAGCACGGTGCCCCGCGTTCCACATCTGCGACATGCTACAGAGGCCGGTTGACAGTTGGTCGCGCAATGGACATCGCATACGTACGGGGGCACCTTCCACGTGCCCTCTAGTCGGGCACATTTTGTTGCGTGGATGTGAGCGGATGTAGTGTGTCTTGACACCTGACAGGCAGGCATGCAATAATAGTTGACTTTGCAAACGGGGATGGACGTGTACGTTTACTGGTGACGTTACGCAAATGAACAACTGGTAACCCGTTGTGGTGCGGTTGTCCTTGCTGGAGGTACATCTGTGAGGGCAACGATCGGTACAGCTACGAAGCGGTCCCCACCATACCAACGAACGTGAATGTGAATCTGGGTGTGAAGCGATACGCGGCTGTGGGTGGGTGGGACTGTCCCCGGCCGGTGAGGGGGGGCCGCCCGGCGTGCTGGCCGCGCGGTGCGTGGGCGCACGCGCTACAGCCGGCTGGTGGGGGCGCCCAGTGGCAGGCGCGCCGGCCGACGGACGCGGCAGGCGGCGCAGCTGCGCGCCGGGGCACCCTGCGCGCGGCGCCGTGCAGCCAAAGTGGGTCCTCGCCGGCCCGGTGCGAAGCGCGGTGGACATCTGCAGTGTGCTGGTCCGATTGAGGACTGTGTGCGTTGAGGATGCGCCGCCGCCCGGCACTCGGCGCCGCGACGCCGTCTGCTGCTCGGTCGCCCCAGCGGTTCTCGCTGGTGGTTTGTATCGCAGTTGTGCAGACGTGTTGGCACGTGCGCTGTGCTGGGAGAGTTCGCTTCGGCACCCACGTGGGGCCTTTGCCCTTCTGTGGCGCTGGCGTTGGAGCTGCCGGTCACCGTAGGTGGCGCGTGTTGTCTCCCGCCGGCAATGCCACGACAGCACGCTCCCGGGCCTCTGTCGGCAGCGGCAAGCTCAGTTGGGAGCACGGGTGGTCGCACCTAAAGCGTCTACTCGCCTAACTCCGGGCGATTGCGCCTCTCTCGAACCCGACCAAGTACTTAGGACGGCGCTGCGCGCCGCCGGGACCTGAGAGGGTTTCGAGGTGTATTGTGCAGGGGAGCTCAGCCTCCTCCTGTTTGCAGAATAATTGAGCGGACGCTTGCGTGTTCGCGCGGGCCCCTGGGACACACTCCCGGGCGGCCGGCTGCTCAGCTCTAGTTGACGCAGCTCCCTGGTTGATCCTGCCAGTAGTCATATGCTTGTCTCAAAGATTAAGCCATGCATGTCTCAGTACAAGCCGCATTAAGGTGAAACCGCGAATGGCTCATTAAATCAGTTATGGTTCCTTAGATCGTACCCACGTTACTTGGATAACTGTGGTAATTCTAGAGCTAATACATGCAAACAGAGTCCCGACCAGAGATGGAAGGGACGCTTTTATTAGATCAAAACCAATCGGTCGGCTCGTCCGGTCCGTTTGCCTTGGTGACTCTGAATAACTTTGGGCTGATCGCACGGTCCTCGTACCGGCGACGCATCTTTCAAATGTCTGCCTTATCAACTGTCGATGGTAGGTTCTGCGCCTACCATGGTTGTAACGGGTAACGGGGAATCAGGGTTCGATTCCGGAGAGGGAGCCTGAGAAACGGCTACCACATCCAAGGAAGGCAGCAGGCGCGCAAATTACCCACTCCCGGCACGGGGAGGTAGTGACGAAAAATAACGATACGGGACTCATCCGAGGCCCCGTAATCGGAATGAGTACACTTTAAATCCTTTAACGAGTATCTATTGGAGGGCAAGTCTGGTGCCAGCAGCCGCGGTAATTCCAGCTCCAATAGCGTATATTAAAGTTGTTGCGGTTAAAAAGCTCGTAGTTGGATTTGTGTCCCACGCTGTTGGTTCACCGCCCGTCGGTGTTTAACTGGCATGTATCGTGGGACGTCCTGCCGGTGGGGCGAGCCGAAGGCGTGCGACCGCCTCGTGCGTGTTCGTGCGTCCCGAGGCGGACCCCGTTGAAATCCTACCAA
>NW_026047001.1:162500-167500 GCF_023864275.1 Schistocerca cancellata
CCTCCGCGCGCTTCCCTGGGGGCACTGAACCGCAGGATGCGAGACCCCACGCCCAGTGGCAAACAGGGCTCCTCTCAGAATATAGGCGGTCCCTACCCCTCACAACGATGACGGTGGGAGGGCCGTTTTACGAGACCATTTCCTGCGGTGCCAACGCTGTCGTAGAGCCGATACTCCATCTTTGGTACAAGGCAATCATTCCGCTGTAAATCAGTACGTCACTCGTAGTTCAGTCACCTCACAGCACTGCTCAGTAAACTATGCAGGCCCACATAGATAGATTATGATAGATTATATACGCAAATGCCCCTATACATGCTGAACGTCCGTACACACAAAATGAACCACACGTCAGCCACACACTCTATCACACACTACTCTCTGCCTGTAACAGACACAGATACAACTACTAAGCACCAGCATGGACCAACGTCCGGTGCATCCTATCCGCCACAGTACACCAACTACGCTATGATAACCAGACCGGGAGGTCCAATCATAAAACAGAATACCCCACTCGTCCGACAACCACAATTGCTCAGAGAAGCCACCAACACCCACACATGTCCTACACAGGGGTGCACCCATCACCACCACACTGCCTCGTCTTACAGCACAAACACACTGGCAGGAATGAAACACACAGGTCTGCCGCAACCACAGACACGGCTCGCCCCCTCTCACTGGCGAAAAGCGCATCCCGACGTGACATAACTCCTTTGACACACTGACGCTGCCTCGGGCATCCACGTCCTACGGTCGATATCAACGAACCTCCCCCCCCCCCCTCCCCCCCACAACACGCCATCCCATACCACATTGTGTACCGTACCCAAACCTAACGTGTACTGTACTACAACGCAATGTGTACCATAACACAACCCAGTTTGTACCTTAACCTAACCTATGTCACCTTAACCTAACCTATGTCACCTTAACCTAATCTATGTCACCTTAACCTAACCTATGTCACCTTAACCTAACCTATGTCACCTTAACCTAACCTATGTCACCTTAACCTAACCTATGTCACCTTAACCTAACCTATGTCACCTTAACCTAACCCATCTTGCACCTTAACCTAACCCATCTTGCACCTTAACCTAACCCATCTTGCACCTTAACCTAACCCATCTTGCACCTTAACCTAACCCATCTTGCACCTTAACCTAACCTATGTTGCACCTTAACCTAACCTGTGTTGCACCTTAACCTACCTCAATTTGCACCGCAATGTAACGCAATTTGCACCGCAATGTAACGCAATTTGCACCGCAATGTAACGCAATTTGCACCGCAATGTAACGCAATTTGCACCGCAATGTAACGCAATTTGCACCGCAATGTAACGCAATTTGCACCGCAATGTAACGCAATTTGCACCGCAATGTAACGCAATTTGCACCGCAATGTAACGCAATTTGCACCGCAATGTAACGCAATTTGCACCGCAATGTAACGCAATTTGCACCGCAATGTAACGCAATTTGCACCGCAATGTAACTCAATTTGCACCGCAATGTAACTCAATTTGCACCGCAATGTAACTCAATTTGCACCGCAATGTAACTCAATTTGCACCGCAATGTAACTCAATTTGCACCGCAATGTAACTCAATTTGCACCGCAATGTAACTCAATTTGCACCGCAATGTAACTCAATTTGCACCGCAATGTAATGCAATTTGCACCGCAATGTAATGCAATTTGTACCGCAATCTACCCCCACATTGTGCCTTAACCTAACCCACATTGTGCCTTAACCTAACCCACATTGTGCCTTAACCTAACCCACGTTGTGCCTTAACCTAACCCACGTTGTGCCTTAACCTAACCCACGTTGTGCCTTAACCTAACCCAAGTTGTGCCTTAACCTAACCCAAGTTGTGCCTTAACCTAACCCAAGTTGTGCCTTAACCTAACCCAAGTTGTGCCTTAACCTAACCCAAGTTGTGCCTTAACCTAACCCAAGTTGTGCCTTAACCTAACCCAAGTTGTGCCTTAACCTAACCCAAGTTGTGCCTTAACCTAACCCAAGTTGTGCCTTAACCTAACCCAAGTTGTGCCTTAACCTAACCCAAGTTGTGCCTTAACCTAACCCAAGTTGTGCCTTACCCTGCTCTGTAATTGGCATATGACACGTTACATTAATGTATTGTCCAACCGCAACCCGCTCAGAATGTTGTGTACACAGCTACGTGTCATCTCCCCATAACAGCTGCATTGCAGTGTGGTACGCCATAGAGACGTGTGGGAGTAATGGACGCAGTGGATGGCGATCAGCATGAGCCGTCTGTTCATGTAGTGGCGCGTGTATGCAGACGTAGTAGTCTCTTCTCACACAATGTGATAGCACGGTGCCCCGCGTTCCACATCTGCGACATGCTACAGAGGCCGGTTGACAGTTGGTCGCGCAATGGACATCGCATACGTACGGGGGCACCTTCCACGTGCCCTCTAGTCGGGCACATTTTGTTGCGTGGATGTGAGCGGATGTAGTGTGTCTTGACACCTGACAGGCAGGCATGCAATAATAGTTGACTTTGCAAACGGGGATGGACGTGTACGTTTACTGGTGACGTTACGCAAATGAACAACTGGTAACCCGTTGTGGTGCGGTTGTCCTTGCTGGAGGTACATCTGTGAGGGCAACGATCGGTACAGCTACGAAGCGGTCCCCACCATACCAACGAACGTGAATGTGAATCTGGGTGTGAAGCGATACGCGGCTGTGGGTGGGTGGGACTGTCCCCGGCCGGTGAGGGGGGGCCGCCCGGCGTGCTGGCCGCGCGGTGCGTGGGCGCACGCGCTACAGCCGGCTGGTGGGGGCGCCCAGTGGCAGGCGCGCCGGCCGACGGACGCGGCAGGCGGCGCAGCTGCGCGCCGGGGCACCCTGCGCGCGGCGCCGTGCAGCCAAAGTGGGTCCTCGCCGGCCCGGTGCGAAGCGCGGTGGACATCTGCAGTGTGCTGGTCCGATTGAGGACTGTGTGCGTTGAGGATGCGCCGCCGCCCGGCACTCGGCGCCGCGACGCCGTCTGCTGCTCGGTCGCCCCAGCGGTTCTCGCTGGTGGTTTGTATCGCAGTTGTGCAGACGTGTTGGCACGTGCGCTGTGCTGGGAGAGTTCGCTTCGGCACCCACGTGGGGCCTTTGCCCTTCTGTGGCGCTGGCGTTGGAGCTGCCGGTCACCGTAGGTGGCGCGTGTTGTCTCCCGCCGGCAATGCCACGACAGCACGCTCCCGGGCCTCTGTCGGCAGCGGCAAGCTCAGTTGGGAGCACGGGTGGTCGCACCTAAAGCGTCTACTCGCCTAACTCCGGGCGATTGCGCCTCTCTCGAACCCGACCAAGTACTTAGGACGGCGCTGCGCGCCGCCGGGACCTGAGAGGGTTTCGAGGTGTATTGTGCAGGGGAGCTCAGCCTCCTCCTGTTTGCAGAATAATTGAGCGGACGCTTGCGTGTTCGCGCGGGCCCCTGGGACACACTCCCGGGCGGCCGGCTGCTCAGCTCTAGTTGACGCAGCTCCCTGGTTGATCCTGCCAGTAGTCATATGCTTGTCTCAAAGATTAAGCCATGCATGTCTCAGTACAAGCCGCATTAAGGTGAAACCGCGAATGGCTCATTAAATCAGTTATGGTTCCTTAGATCGTACCCACGTTACTTGGATAACTGTGGTAATTCTAGAGCTAATACATGCAAACAGAGTCCCGACCAGAGATGGAAGGGACGCTTTTATTAGATCAAAACCAATCGGTCGGCTCGTCCGGTCCGTTTGCCTTGGTGACTCTGAATAACTTTGGGCTGATCGCACGGTCCTCGTACCGGCGACGCATCTTTCAAATGTCTGCCTTATCAACTGTCGATGGTAGGTTCTGCGCCTACCATGGTTGTAACGGGTAACGGGGAATCAGGGTTCGATTCCGGAGAGGGAGCCTGAGAAACGGCTACCACATCCAAGGAAGGCAGCAGGCGCGCAAATTACCCACTCCCGGCACGGGGAGGTAGTGACGAAAAATAACGATACGGGACTCATCCGAGGCCCCGTAATCGGAATGAGTACACTTTAAATCCTTTAACGAGTATCTATTGGAGGGCAAGTCTGGTGCCAGCAGCCGCGGTAATTCCAGCTCCAATAGCGTATATTAAAGTTGTTGCGGTTAAAAAGCTCGTAGTTGGATTTGTGTCCCACGCTGTTGGTTCACCGCCCGTCGGTGTTTAACTGGCATGTATCGTGGGACGTCCTGCCGGTGGGGCGAGCCGAAGGCGTGCGACCGCCTCGTGCGTGTTCGTGCGTCCCGAGGCGGACCCCGTTGAAATCCTACCAAGGTGCTCTTTATTGAGTGTCTGGGTGGGCCGGCACGTTTACTTTGAACAAATTAGAGTGCTTAAAGCAGGCAAGCCCGCCTGAATACTGTGTGCATGGAATAATGGAATAGGACCTCGGTTCTATTTTGTTGGTTTTCGGAACCCGAGGTAATGATTAATAGGGACAGGCGGGGGCATTCGTATTGCGACGTTAGAGGTGAAATTCTTGGATCGTCGCAAGACGAACAGAAGCGAAAGCATTTGCCAAGTATGTTTTCATTAATCAAGAACGAAAGTTAGAGGTTCGAAGGCGATCAGATACCGCCCTAGTTCTAACCATAAACGATGCCAGCCAGCGATCCGCCGCAGTTCCTCCGATGACTCGGCGGGCAGCCTCCGGGAAACCAAAGCTTTTGGGTTCCGGGGGAAGTATGGTTGCAAAGCTGAAACTTAAAGGAATTGACGGAAGGGCACCACCAGGAGTGGAGCCTGCGGCTTAATTTGACTCAACACGGGAAACCTCACCAGGCCCGGACACCGGAAGGATTGACAGATTGATAGCTCTTTCTTGATTCGGTGGGTGGTGGTGCATGGCCGTTCTTAGTTGGTGGAGCGATTTGTCTGGTTAATTCCGATAACGAACGAGACTCTAGCCTGCTAACTAGTCGCGTGACATCCTTCGTGCTGTCAGCGATTACT
>NW_026047001.1:175000-180000 GCF_023864275.1 Schistocerca cancellata
CTCTCACTGGCGAAAAGCGCATCCCGACGTGACATAACTCCTTTGACACACTGACGCTGCCTCGGGCATCCACGTCCTACGGTCGATATCAACGAACCTCCCCCCCCCCCTCCCCCCCACAACACGCCATCCCATACCACATTGTGTACCGTACCCAAACCTAACGTGTACTGTACTACAACGCAATGTGTACCATAACAACAACCCAGTTTGTACCTTAACCTAACCTATGTCACCTTAACCTAACCTATGTCACCTTAACCTAACCTATGTCACCTTAACCTAACCTATGTCACCTTAACCTAACCTATGTCACCTTAACCTAACCTATGTCACCTTAACCTAACCTATGTCACCTTAACCTAACCTATGTCACCTTAACCTAACCCATCTTGCACCTTAACCTAACCCATCTTGCACCTTAACCTAACCCATCTTGCACCTTAAACCTAACCCATCTTGCACCTTAACCTAACCCATCTTGCACCTTAACCTAACCTATGTTGCACCTTAACCTAACCTGTGTTGCACCTTAACCTACCTCAATTTGCACCGCAATGTAACGCAATTTGCACCGCAATGTAACGCAATTTGCACCGCAATGTAACGCAATTTGCACCGCAATGTAACGCAATTTGCACCGCAATGTAACGCAATTTGCACCGCAATGTAACGCAATTTGCACCGCAATGTAACGCAATTTGCACCGCAATGTAACGCAATTTGCACCGCAATGTAACGCAATTTGCACCGCAATGTAACGCAATTTGCACCGCAATGTAACGCAATTTGCACCGCAATGTAACTCAATTTGCACCGCAATGTAACTCAATTTGCACCGCAATGTAACTCAATTTGCACCGCAATGTAACTCATTTGCACCGCAATGTAACTCAATTTGCACCGCAATGTAACTCAATTTGCACCGCAATGTAACTCAATTTGCACCGCAATGTAACTCAATTTGCACCGCAATGTAACTCAATTTGCACCGCAATGTAATGCAATTTGCACCGCAATGTAATGCAATTTGTACCGCAATCTACCCCCACATTGTGCCTTAACCTAACCCCACATTGTGCCTTAACCTAACCCACATTGTGCCTTAACCTAACCCACGTTGTGCCTTAACCTAACCCACGTTGTGCCTTAACCTAACCCACGTTGTGCCTTAACCTAACCCAAGTTGTGCCTTAACCTAACCCAAGTTGTGCCTTAACCTAACCCAAGTTGTGCCTTAACCTAACCCAAGTTGTGCCTTAACCTAACCCAAGTTGTGCCTTAACCTAACCCAAGTTGTGCCTTAACCTAACCCAAGTTGTGCCTTAACCTAACCCAAGTTGTGCCTTAACCTAACCCAAGTTGTGCCTTAACCTAACCCAAGTTGTGCCTTAACCTAACCCAAGTTGTGCCTTAACCTAACCCAAGTTGTGCCTTAACCTAACCCAAGTTGTGCCTTACCCTGCTCTGTAATTGGCATATGACACGTTACATTAATGTATTGTCCAACCGCAACCCGCTCAGAATGTTGTGTACACAGCTACGTGTCATCTCCCCATAACAGCTGCATTGCAGTGTGGTACGCCATAGAGACGTGTGGGAGTAATGGACGCAGTGGATGGCGATCAGCATGAGCCGTCTGTTCATGTAGTGGCGCGTGTATGCAGACGTAGTAGTCTCTTCTCACACAATGTGATAGCACGGTGCCCCGCGTTCCACATCTGCGACATGCTACAGAGGCCGGTTGACAGTTGGTCGCGCAATGGACATCGCATACGTACGGGGGCACCTTCCACGTGCCCTCTAGTCGGGCACATTTTGTTGCGTGGATGTGAGCGGATGTAGTGTGTCTTGACACCTGACAGGCAGGCATGCAATAATAGTTGACTTTGCAAACGGGGATGGACGTGTACGTTTACTGGTGACGTTACGCAAATGAACAACTGGTAACCCGTTGTGGTGCGGTTGTCCTTGCTGGAGGTACATCTGTGAGGGCAACGATCGGTACAGCTACGAAGCGGTCCCCACCATACCAACGAACGTGAATGTGAATCTGGGTGTGAAGCGATACGCGGCTGTGGGTGGGTGGGACTGTCCCCGGCCGGTGAGGGGGGGCCGCCCGGCGTGCTGGCCGCGCGGTGCGTGGGCGCACGCGCTACAGCCGGCTGGTGGGGGCGCCCAGTGGCAGGCGCGCCGGCCGACGGACGCGGCAGGCGGCGCAGCTGCGCGCCGGGGCACCCTGCGCGCGGCGCCGTGCAGCCAAAGTGGGTCCTCGCCGGCCCGGTGCGAAGCGCGGTGGACATCTGCAGTGTGCTGGTCCGATTGAGGACTGTGTGCGTTGAGGATGCGCCGCCGCCCGGCACTCGGCGCCGCGACGCCGTCTGCTGCTCGGTCGCCCCAGCGGTTCTCGCTGGTGGTTTGTATCGCAGTTGTGCAGACGTGTTGGCACGTGCGCTGTGCTGGGAGAGTTCGCTTCGGCACCCACGTGGGGCCTTTGCCCTTCTGTGGCGCTGGCGTTGGAGCTGCCGGTCACCGTAGGTGGCGCGTGTTGTCTCCCGCCGGCAATGCCACGACAGCACGCTCCCGGGCCTCTGTCGGCAGCGGCAAGCTCAGTTGGGAGCACGGGTGGTCGCACCTAAAGCGTCTACTCGCCTAACTCCGGGCGATTGCGCCTCTCTCGAACCCGACCAAGTACTTAGGACGGCGCTGCGCGCCGCCGGGACCTGAGAGGGTTTCGAGGTGTATTGTGCAGGGGAGCTCAGCCTCCTCCTGTTTGCAGAATAATTGAGCGGACGCTTGCGTGTTCGCGCGGGCCCCTGGGACACACTCCCGGGCGGCCGGCTGCTCAGCTCTAGTTGACGCAGCTCCCTGGTTGATCCTGCCAGTAGTCATATGCTTGTCTCAAAGATTAAGCCATGCATGTCTCAGTACAAGCCGCATTAAGGTGAAACCGCGAATGGCTCATTAAATCAGTTATGGTTCCTTAGATCGTACCCACGTTACTTGGATAACTGTGGTAATTCTAGAGCTAATACATGCAAACAGAGTCCCGACCAGAGATGGAAGGGACGCTTTTATTAGATCAAAACCAATCGGTCGGCTCGTCCGGTCCGTTTGCCTTGGTGACTCTGAATAACTTTGGGCTGATCGCACGGTCCTCGTACCGGCGACGCATCTTTCAAATGTCTGCCTTATCAACTGTCGATGGTAGGTTCTGCGCCTACCATGGTTGTAACGGGTAACGGGGAATCAGGGTTCGATTCCGGAGAGGGAGCCTGAGAAACGGCTACCACATCCAAGGAAGGCAGCAGGCGCGCAAATTACCCACTCCCGGCACGGGGAGGTAGTGACGAAAAATAACGATACGGGACTCATCCGAGGCCCCGTAATCGGAATGAGTACACTTTAAATCCTTTAACGAGTATCTATTGGAGGGCAAGTCTGGTGCCAGCAGCTCCAATAGCGTATATTAAAGTTGTTGCGGTTTAAAAAGCTCGTAGATGGATTTGTGTCCCACGCTGTTGGTTCACACGCCCGTCGGTGTTTAACTGGCATGTATCGTGGGACGTCCTGCCGGTGGGGCGAGCCGAAGGCGTGCGACCGCCTCGTGCGTGTTCGTGCGTCCCGAGGCGGACCCCGTTGAAATCCTACCAAGGTGCTCTTTATTGAGTGTCTGGGTGGGCCGGCACGTTTACTTTGAACAAATTAGAGTGCTTAAAGCAGGCAAGCCCGCCTGAATACTGTGTGCATGGAATAATGGAATAGGACCGTCGGTTCTATTTTGTTGGTTTTCGGAACCCGAGGTAATGATTAATAGGGACAGGCGGGGGCATTCGTATTGCGACGTTAGAGGTGAAATTCTTGGATCGTCGCAAGAACGAACAGAAGCGAAAGCATTTGCCAAGTATGTTTTCATTAATCAAGAACGAAAGTTAGAGGTTCGAAGGCGATCAGATACCGCCCTAGTTCTAACCATAAACGATTGCCAGCCAGCGATCCGCCGCAGTTCCTCGATGACTCGGCGGGCAGCCCTCCGGGAAACCAAAGCTTTTGGGTTCCGGGGGAAGTATGGTTGCAAAGCTGAAACTTAAAAGGAATTGACGGAAGGGCACCACCAGGAGTGGAGCCTGCGGCTTAATTTGACTCAACACGGGAAACCTCACCAGGCCCGACACCGGAAGGATTGACAGATTGATAGCTCTTTCTTGATTCGGTGGGTGGTGGTGCATGGGCCGTTCTTAGTTGGTGGAGCGATTTGTCTGGTTAATTCCGATAACGAACGAGACTCTAGGCCTGCTAACTAGTCGCGTGACATCCTTCGTGCTGTCAGCGATTACTTTTCTTCTTAGGAGGGACAGGCGGCTTCTAGCCGCACGAGATTGAGCAATAACAGGTCTGTGATGCCCTTAGATGTTCTGGGCCGCAACGCGCGCTAACACTGAAGGAATCAGCGTGTCTTCCTATGCCGAAAGGTCGGGGTAACCCGCTGAACCTCCTTCGTGCTAGGGATTGGGGCTTGCAATTGTTCCCCATGAACGGAGGAATTCCAGTAAGCGCGAGTCATAAAGCTCGCGTGATTACGTCCCTGCCCCTTTGTACACACCGCCCGTCGCTACTACCGATTGAATGATTTAGTGAGGTCTTCGGACTGGTACGCGGCATCGACTCTGTCGTTGCCGATGCTACCGGAAAGATGACCAAACTTGATCAATTTAGAGGAAGTAAAAGTCGTAACAAGGTTTCCGTAGGTGCAACCTGCGGAAGGATCATTACCGACTAGACTGCATGTCTTTCGATGTGCGTGTCGTGTCGCGCAACACGCTACCTGTACGGCAGCAGCCGTGCGCCGCGTGCGGAACCACGCGTGCCTCTCAAAACTAACGGAAATGTTGTGTGGTACGAGCGCTGAAGCTCTGGAGCGGCTGGCCTGCGGCACCTGGCGCCTCGCGCCGGTTTTGAATGACTTTCGCCCGAGTGCCTGTCCGCTCCGGTGTGGAGCC
>NW_026047001.1:187500-190000 GCF_023864275.1 Schistocerca cancellata
CCGCAATGTAACGCAATTTGCACCGCAATGTAACGCAATTTGTACCGCAATCTACCCCCATGTTGTGCCTTAACCTAACCCACGTTGTGCCTTAACCTAACCCACGTTGTGCCTTAACCTAACCCACGTTGTGGCTTAACCTAACCCACGTTGTGGCTTAACCTAACCCACGTTGTGGCTTAACCTAACCCACGTTGTGGCTTAACCTAACCCACGTTGTGGCTTAACCTAACCCACGTTGTGGCTTAACCTAACCCACGTTGTGGCTTAACCTAACCCACGTTGTGGCTTAACCTAACCCACGTTGTGGCTTAACCTAACCCACGTTGTGGCTTAACCTAACCCACGTTGTGGCTTAACCTAACCCACGTTGTGGCTTAACCTAACCCACGTTGTGGCTTAACCTAACCCACGTTGTGGCTTAACCTAACCCACGTTGTGGCTTAACCTAACCCACGTTGTGGCTTAACCTAACCCACGTTGTGGCTTAACCTAACCCACGTTGTGCCTTAACCTAACCCACGTTGTGCCTTAACCTAACCCACGTTGTGCCTTAACCTAACCCACGTTGTGCCTTAACCTAACCCACGTTGTGGCTTAACCTAACCCACGTTGTGGCTTAACCTAACCCACGTTGTGGCTTAACCTAACCCACGTTGTGGCTTAACCTAACCCACGTTGTGGCTTAACCTAACCCACGTTGTGGCTTAACCTAACCCACGTTGTGGCTTAACCTAACCCACGTTGTGCCTTAACCTAACCCACGTTGTGCCTTAACCTAACCCACGTTGTGCCTTAACCTAACCCACGTTGTGCCTTAACCTAACCCACGTTGTGCCTTAACCTAACCCACGTTGTGCCTTAACCTAACCCACGTTGTGCCTTAACCTAACCCACGTTGTGCCTTACCCTGCTCTGTAATTGGCATATGACACGTTACATTAATGTATTGTTGTCCAACCGCAACCGGCTCAGAATGTTGTGTACACAGCTATGTGTCATCTCCCCATAACAGCTGCATTGCAGTGTGGTACGCCATAGAGACGTGTGGGAGTAATGGACGCAGTGGATGGCGATCAGCATGAGCCGTCTGTTCATGTAGTGGCGCGTGTATGCAGACGTAGTAGTCTCTTCTCACACAATGTGATAGCACGGTGCCCCGCGTTCCACATCTGCGACATGCTACAGAGGCCGGTTGACAGTTGGTCGCGCAATGGAGATCGCATATGTACGGGGGCACCTTCCACGTGCCCTCTAGTCGGGCACATTTTGTTGCGTGGATGTGAGCGAATGTAGTGTGTCTTGACACCTGACAGGCAGGCATGCAATAATAGTTGACTTTGCAAACGGGGATGGACGTGTACGTTTACTGGTGACGTTACGCAAATGAACAACTGGTAACCCGTTGTGGTGCGGTTGATCTTGCTGGAGGTACATCTGTGAGGGCAACGATCGGTACAGCTACGAAGCGGTCCCCACCATACCAACGAACGTGAATGTGAATCTGGGTGTGAAGCGATACGCGGCTGTGGGTGGGTGGGACTGTCCCCGGCCGGTGAGGGGGGGCCGCCCGGCGTGCTGGCCGCGCGGTGCGTGGGCGCACGCGCTACAGCCGGCTGGTGGGGGCGCCCAGTGGCAGGCGCGCCGGCCGACGGACGCGGCAGGCGGCGCAGCTGCGCGCCGGGGCACCCTGCGCGCGGCGCCGTGCAGCCAAAGTGGGTCCTCGCGGACCCGGTGCGAAGCGCGGTGGACATCTGCAGTGTGCTGGTCCGATTGAGGACTGTGTGCGTTGAGGATGCGCCGCCGCCCGGCACTCGGCGCCGCGACGCCGTCTGCTGCTCGGTCGCCCCAGCGGTTCTCGCTGGTGGTTTGTATCGCAGTTGTGCGGACGTGTTGGCACGTGCGCTGTGCTGGGAGAGTTCGCTTCGGCACCCACGTGGGGCCTTTGCCCTTCTGTGGCGCTGGCGTTGGAGCTGCCGGTCACCGTAGGTGGCGCGTGTTGTCTCCCGCCGGCAATGCCACGACAGCACGCTCCCGGGCCTCTGTCGGCAGCGGCAAGCTCAGTTGGGAGCACGGGTGGTCGCACCTAAAGCGTCTACTCGCCTAACTCCGGGCGATTGCGCCTCTCTCGAACCCGACCAAGTACTTAGGACGGCGCTGCGCGCCGCCGGGACCTGAGAGGGTTTCGAGGTGTATTGTGCAGGGGAGCCCAGCCTCCTCCTGTTTGCAGAATAATTGAGCGGACGCTTGCGTGTTCGCGCGGGCCCCCGGGACACACTCCCGGGCGGCCGGCTGCTCAGCTCTAGTTGACGCAGCTCCCTGGTTGATCCTGCCAGTAGTCATATGCTTGTCTCAAAGATTAAGCCATGCATGTCTCAGTACAAGCCGCATTAAGGTGAAACCGCGAATGGCTCATTAAATCAGTTATGGTTCCTTAGATCGTACCCACGTTACTTGGATAACTGTGGTAATTCTAGAGCTAATACATGCAAACAGAGTC
>NW_026047001.1:197500-202500 GCF_023864275.1 Schistocerca cancellata
TTTGGGAATGTGACCAAACTACATTGCCATCCGGCCCATAAACGACACCTCCATCTACAGGAATCCAACGAAACTACGCCAACCATACCTCCAAAACACGGCACCGCCATCTATGACAATGTGACGAAACCACATGCAATAGCTCCATCTACGCGAATCGGACGACACTACGTCCACCATGGCGAGCGCACCACAAACAAAAAGACCGCCATCTGCAGGTCCCCCGCAACATGACCTGCTGCACCGACGATACCGCCATCTAGGCGACGCCACGCCGACTACAACATCGCTAGGTCCCACAGTGCCCATTTTTCGACGCCACCCACACAGCCTGCATCATCTGTCCACCACAGGAGCCCCAACGCCAGTGCCTGCGCCGCACGAAGTCGTCGACCGACAATCGCTCCACCCGCACCCGCACGTGCCCCACTCCAACCGCCCAAATCGCAACTCCAGCGGATGAATGGCGGACTCTTCCCGCACTCCTATCGTGCAATCCACCCCTATATCTTGCGTTTCATGAAGAGTTATATCCAATATGCCATATTCCCGCTGTCCCTATACATGCTCTAAGTAGCTCGCTTGCTACAGCAGCAGCAGCACCACCTCCGCGCGCTTCCCTGGGGGCACTGAACCGCAGGACGCGAGACCCCACGCCCTGTGGCAAACAGGGCTCCTCGCAGAATATATACGGTCCCTACCCCGCACAACGATGACGGTGTGGGGGCCATTGTACGACACCGCTTCCTGCGGTGCCAACGCTGTCGTAGAGTCGATACTGCATCTTTGGTAGAAGGCAACCATTCCGCTGTAAATGAGTACGTCGCTCGTAGTTCAGTCACCTCGCAGCACTGCTCAGTAAACTATGCAGGCCCACATAGATAGATCAAATACGCAAATGCCCCTATACATGCTGAACGTCTGTGCAAACAAAACGAACCACACGTCACCCGCACACTCTATCACCCACACACTCTATCACACACTACTCTCTGCCTGTAACAAACACAGATACAATAATTAAGCACCGGCATGGACCAACGTCCGGTGCATCCTATCCGCCACAGTACACCAACCAGACTATGATAACCAGGCCAGGAGGTCCAATCATAAAACAGAATATCCCACTCGTCCGACAACCACAATTGCTCAGATAAGCCACCAACACCCACACATGTCCTACACAGGGGTGCACCCAACATCACCACACTGCCTCGTCTTACAGCACAAACACACTGGCAGGAATGAAACACACAGGTCTGCCGCAACCACAGACACGGCTCGCCCCCCCCTCTCACTGGCGGAAAGCGCATCCCGACGTGACATAACTCCTTTGACACACTGACGCTGCCTCGGGCATCCACGTCCTACGGTCGATATCAACGAACCTCACCCCCCCCCCCCCCCCCACAACACGCCATCCCATACCACATTGTGTACCGTACCCAAACCTAACGTGTACTGTACTACAACGCAATGTGTACCATAACACAACCCAGTTTGTACCTTAACCTAACCTATGTCACCTTAACCTAACCTATGTCACCTTAACCTAACCTATGTCACCTTAACCTAACCTATGTCACCTTAACCTAACCTATGTCACCTTAACCTAACCTATGTCACCTTAACCTAACCTATGTCACCTTAACCTAACCTATGTCACCTTAACCTAACCTATGTCACCTTAACCTAACCTATGTCACCTTAACCTAACCTATGTCACCTTAACCTAACCTGTGTTGCACCTTAACCTACCTCAATTTGCACCGCAATGTAACTCAATTTGCACCGCAATGTAACTCAATTTGCACCGCAATGTAACTCAATTTGCACCGCAATGTAACTCAATTTGCACCGCAATGTAACTCAATTTGCACCGCAATGTAACTCAATTTGCACCGCAATGTAACGCAATTTGCACCGCAATGTAACGCAATTTGCACCGCAATGTAACGCAATTTGCACCGCAATGTAACGCAATTTGCACCGCAATGTAACGCAATTTGTACCGCAATCTACCCCCATGTTGTGCCTTAACCTAACCCACGTTGTGCCTTAACCTAACCCACGTTGTGCCTTAACCTAACCCACGTTGTGGCTTAACCTAACCCACGTTGTGGCTTAACCTAACCCACGTTGTGGCTTAACCTAACCCACGTTGTGGCTTAACCTAACCCACGTTGTGGCTTAACCTAACCCACGTTGTGGCTTAACCTAACCCACGTTGTGGCTTAACCTAACCCACGTTGTGGCTTAACCTAACCCACGTTGTGGCTTAACCTAACCCACGTTGTGGCTTAACCTAACCCACGTTGTGGCTTAACCTAACCCACGTTGTGGCTTAACCTAACCCACGTTGTGGCTTAACCTAACCCACGTTGTGGCTTAACCTAACCCACGTTGTGGCTTAACCTAACCCACGTTGTGGCTTAACCTAACCCACGTTGTGGCTTAACCTAACCCACGTTGTGCCTTAACCTAACCCACGTTGTGCCTTAACCTAACCCACGTTGTGCCTTAACCTAACCCACGTTGTGCCTTAACCTAACCCACGTTGTGCCTTAACCTAACCCACGTTGTGGCTTAACCTAACCCACGTTGTGGCTTAACCTAACCCACGTTGTGGCTTAACCTAACCCACGTTGTGGCTTAACCTAACCCACGTTGTGGCTTAACCTAACCCACGTTGTGGCTTAACCTAACCCACGTTGTGGCTTAACCTAACCCACGTTGTGCCTTAACCTAACCCACGTTGTGCCTTAACCTAACCCACGTTGTGCCTTAACCTAACCCACGTTGTGCCTTAACCTAACCCACGTTGTGCCTTAACCTAACCCACGTTGTGCCTTAACCTAACCCACGTTGTGCCTTAACCTAACCCACGTTGTGCCTTAACCTAACCCACGTTGTGCCTTAACCTAACCCACGTTGTGCCTTACCCTGCTCTGTAATTGGCATATGACACGTTACATTAATGTATTGTTGTCCAACCGCAACCGGCTCAGAATGTTGTGTACACAGCTATGTGTCATCTCCCCATAACAGCTGCATTGCAGTGTGGTACGCCATAGAGACGTGTGGGAGTAATGGACGCAGTGGATGGCGATCAGCATGAGCCGTCGGTTCATGTAGTGGCGCGTGTATGCAGACGTAGTAGTCTCTTCTCACACAATGTGATAGCACGGTGCCCCGCGTTCCACATCTGCGACATGCTACAGAGGCCGGTTGACAGTTGGTCGCGCAATGGAGATCGCATATGTACGGGGGCACCTTCCACGTGCCCTCTAGTCGGGCACATTTTGTTGCGTGGATGTGAGCGAATGTAGTGTGTCTTGACACCTGACAGGCAGGCATGCAATAATAGTTGACTTTGCAAACGGGGATGGACGTGTACGTTTACTGGTGACGTTACGCAAATGAACAACTGGTAACCCGTTGTGGTGCGGTTGATCTTGCTGGAGGTACATCTGTGAGGGCAACGATCGGTACAGCTACGAAGCGGTCCCCACCATACCAACGAACGTGAATGTGAATCTGGGTGTGAAGCGATACGCGGCTGTGGGTGGGTGGGACTGTCCCCGGCCGGTGAGGGGGGGCCGCCCGGCGTGCTGGCCGCGCGGTGCGTGGGCGCACGCGCTACAGCCGGCTGGTGGGGGCGCCCAGTGGCAGGCGCGCCGGCCGACGGACGCGGCAGGCGGCGCAGCTGCGCGCCGGGGCACCCTGCGCGCGGCGCCGTGCAGCCAAAGTGGGTCCTCGCGGACCCGGTGCGAAGCGCGGTGGACATCTGCAGTGTGCTGGTCCGATTGAGGACTGTGTGCGTTGAGGATGCGCCGCCGCCCGGCACTCGGCGCCGCGACGCCGTCTGCTGCTCGGTCGCCCCAGCGGTTCTCGCTGGTGGTTTGTATCGCAGTTGTGCGGACGTGTTGGCACGTGCGCTGTGCTGGGAGAGTTCGCTTCGGCACCCACGTGGGGCCTTTGCCCTTCTGTGGCGCTGGCGTTGGAGCTGCCGGTCACCGTAGGTGGCGCGTGTTGTCTCCCGCCGGCAATGCCACGACAGCACGCTCCCGGGCCTCTGTCGGCAGCGGCAAGCTCA
This sequence comes from Schistocerca cancellata, assembly GCF_023864275.1. Taxonomy (NCBI): domain Eukaryota; kingdom Metazoa; phylum Arthropoda; class Insecta; order Orthoptera; family Acrididae; genus Schistocerca; species Schistocerca cancellata. The sequence goes on from NW_026047001.1 coordinate 201,597, forward strand.
GTTGGGAGCACGGGTGGTCGCACCTAAAGCGTCTACTCGCCTAACTCCGGGCGATTGCGCCTCTCTCGAACCCGACCAAGTACTTAGGACGGCGCTGCGCGCCGCCGGGACCTGAGAGGGTTTCGAGGTGTATTGTGCAGGGGAGCCCAGCCTCCTCCTGTTTGCAGAATAATTGAGCGGACGCTTGCGTGTTCGCGCGGGCCCCCGGGACACACTCCCGGGCGGCCGGCTGCTCAGCTCTAGTTGACGCAGCTCCCTGGTTGATCCTGCCAGTAGTCATATGCTTGTCTCAAAGATTAAGCCATGCATGTCTCAGTACAAGCCGCATTAAGGTGAAACCGCGAATGGCTCATTAAATCAGTTATGGTTCCTTAGATCGTACCCACGTTACTTGGATAACTGTGGTAATTCTAGAGCTAATACATGCAAACAGAGTCCCGACCAGAGATGGAAGGGACGCTTTTATTAGATCAAAACCAATCGGTCGGCTCGTCCGGTCCGTTTGCCTTGGTGACTCTGAATAACTTTGGGCTGATCGCACGGTCCTCGTACCGGCGACGCATCTTTCAAATGTCTGCCTTATCAACTGTCGATGGTAGGTTCTGCGCCTACCATGGTTGTAACGGGTAACGGGGAATCAGGGTTCGATTCCGGAGAGGGAGCCTGAGAAACGGCTACCACATCCAAGGAAGGCAGCAGGCGCGCAAATTACCCACTCCCGGCACGGGGAGGTAGTGACGAAAAATAACGATACGGGACTCATCCGAGGCCCCGTAATCGGAATGAGTACACTTTAAATCCTTTAACGAGTATCTATTGGAGGGCAAGTCTGGTGCCAGCAGCCGCGGTAATTCCAGCTCCAATAGCGTATATTAAAGTTGTTGCGGTTAAAAAGCTCGTAGTT
>NW_026047001.1:210000-211481 GCF_023864275.1 Schistocerca cancellata
GGACTCTTCCCGCACTCCTATCGTGCAATCCACCCCTATATCTTGCGTTTCATGAAGAGTTATATCCAATATGCCATATTCCCGCTGTCCCTATACATGCTCTAAGTAGCTCGCTTGCTACAGCAGCAGCAGCACCACCTCCGCGCGCTTCCCTGGGGGCACTGAACCGCAGGACGCGAGACCCCACGCCCTGTGGCAAACAGGGCTCCTCGCAGAATATATACGGTCCCTACCCCGCACAACGATGACGGTGTGGGGGCCATTGTACGACACCGCTTCCTGCGGTGCCAACGCTGTCGTAGAGTCGATACTCCATCTTTGGTAGAAGGCAACCATTCCGCTGTAAATGAGTACGTCGCTCGTAGTTCAGTCACCTCGCAGCACTGCTCAGTAAACTATGCAGGCCCACATAGATAGATCAAATACGCAAATGCCCCTATACATGCTGAACGTCTGTGCAAACAAAACGAACCACACGTCACCCGCACACTCTATCACCCACACACTCTATCACACACTACTCTCTGCCTGTAACAAACACAGATACAATAATTAAGCACCGGCATGGACCAACGTCCGGTGCATCCTATCCGCCACAGTACACCAACCAGACTATGATAACCAGGCCAGGAGGTCCAATCATAAAACAGAATATCCCACTCGTCCGACAACCACAATTGCTCAGATAAGCCACCAACACCCACACATGTCCTACACAGGGGTGCACCCAACATCACCACACTGCCTCGTCTTACAGCACAAACACACTGGCAGGAATGAAACACACAGGTCTGCCGCAACCACAGACACGGCTCGCCCCCCCCTCTCACTGGCGGAAAGCGCATCCCGACGTGACATAACTCCTTTGACACACTGACGCTGCCTCGGGCATCCACGTCCTACGGTCGATATCAACGAACCTCACCCCCCCCCCCCCCCCCCACAACACGCCATCCCATACCACATTGTGTACCGTACCCAACCTAACGTGTACTGTACTACAACGCAATGTGTACCATAACACAACCCAGTTTGTACCTTAACCTAACCTATGTCACCTTAACCTAACCTATGTCACCTTAACCTAACCTATGTCACCTTAACCTAACCTATGTCACCTTAACCTAACCTATGTCACCTTAACCTAACCTATGTCACCTTAACCTAACCTATGTCACCTTAACCTAACCTATGTCACCTTAACCTAACCTATGTCACCTTAACCTAACCTATGTCACCTTAACCTAACCTATGTCACCTTAACCTAACCTGTGTTGCACCTTAACCTACCTCAATTTGCACCGCAATGTAACTCAATTTGCACCGCAATGTAACTCAATTTGCACCGCAATGTAACTCAATTTGCACCGCAATGTAACTCAATTTGCACCGCAATGTAACTCAATTTGCACCGCAATGTAACTCAATTTGCACCGCAATGTAACGCAATTTGCACCGCAATGTAACGCAATTTGCACCGC